>NW_004446429.1:3238-4203 GCF_000243295.1 Trichechus manatus latirostris | reverse complement strand
ACCTTTTGGTTAGCAGCTGGGCTCTGAATCACTATGCTACCAGGGCCATATTAGAAAATTTAAAATGTAAACGTGAAATTTTTAATAAAAAAATCCTATTTAACCCAATATATTCAGTTATTATCAATGTAAAAATTGTAAATGAAATTAACAAGTAATCAATGTTAATTTATTTATGGGACATTTTACATTTCCTTTCTTTTGTACTCGGTCTTCCAGAATCCAGAAGCAGCACATCTCATAAATTTTAGTGTTGAAAAAGTAGATTCACCATCCCAGGTTACTCCAAACATACTTTTCCAATACTTGAATCAGGGTTTATTGGTATATTTAAATTAGTTCAAGTTGACACAACCCTATTAGTGTTTGACTTCAAGAGAAGTCCATGGATCACTTTGTACTTTCCTGTTGCAGACCTGTGATCAACTGTTTCTCCCCAAACCTCTGGTTCTTTTCAACAGTTAATGCCTGTGCAACACATGGGGCTCAGTGCTAAAGCAAAACCTGTTGCCATTGAGTCAGTGTTGTCTCGGTCTTTCAGTGAACATGTAAAATACATACTTTCTTACTTCAGAAATACATACTCTCAATACAAATTTAAGATTATACTTTTGTTTTAATGTGAAAGATATGGTGCTGGACAGTGTTTAATAGGCAAACTAAACTTTATTCAGGCTGTTGTGATAGGAGAGAGACACCTCAGCACAAGTCTGAGTTCAGCTCCAAAGAGTGAGGTGAGGCAAGGTTTTTTTAGTGAGTTTTAGGCGACATGGGGCACTGCAAACTTACTAAGAGGAAGTTGGCAAGCAAAAAATAGGGCAGGAGGATGGGTTTAAGTAAGAATTCTAACAGTTTTCAGAAACATCTGCTCAAGATTGATTTATTAGGCTGAAGCAAGGAACCTTCATAGGGTAAATGGTGTAAATGGGCAAATATTGTCACTTTCTGTTCTTTTATATTTGTAT
>NW_004446429.1:0-766 GCF_000243295.1 Trichechus manatus latirostris | reverse complement strand
TGGTTTTTCTGGTTTAGTCTCTGTGAACCACCACCCATCTGTCACTTTGTTGTACTGTGGTGGCTTACATGTTGCTATGGTGGCTGGAAGGTACACCACCAGGATTTCAGATCCCAGCAGGGCAGCTAGATGGACAGGTTTCAGCGGAAGTTTCAGATTAAGATGGGCTAGGAAGAAAGGTCTGGCAATCTATTTCTGAAAATTAGCCAGTGAAAACCCTATGGATCAGAACAGGATATTGTCCAATGGGAATCAGATATGCCAATGATCATGAAGATGGCACAGGACCGAGCAGCTTTTCATTCTCTTATACATAGGATCGCCATGAGGCGGAGCTTTATGGCAGCTAACAACAAAGTCTTTGTGAGAGGCACACACAGACCTTAGAAGGGGTTGGGATTTCTCAGCCACAGATCTGCAGTTCTGAGTGGCTCTGTTAAATGATGCTAATGATCTTCTAAACCATTCTTAAATCCTTCTGTGTCTAAGCAGGTTTTTTATTCATGGGGTGTCTGAAGAGGACATATTGAGATTTTTCAAATCTCTGTTTTGAGAGCCCTGGTGGTGCGGTGGTTAAGAGCTATGGCTGGTAATCAAAAGGTCAGCAGTTCGAATCCCTCAGCTGCTCCTTGGAAATCCTATGGGGCAGTCCTACTCTCTCCCATAGGGTCACTATGAGTTGAAATAGACTCCATGGCAATGAGTTAGGGCTTTGTTTGTGTAAATGTAGTGATAATAATCTGAAAGTACTACAAAACTGATGTTT
>NW_004446428.1:2344-4203 GCF_000243295.1 Trichechus manatus latirostris | reverse complement strand
CCTCCTCTATAGCTGGTACCCTGTATTCAAACTTCTAGCCTCCTAAACTGTGAGAAAATAAATTTATGATTGTTAAGGCCACCCACTTGTGGTATTTCTGTTATAGCAGCGCTAGATAACTAAGATATGTTGTTTCAGATAACACTTGGTAGCTGACGCAGTGGCAATGGTATAAATTTCAAACTCCATCATATCCTTTAAAGTAATAATAAAGGATGTAGATGAGAGAAGAGAGGCAGTGGTAGTTCTAAAACTGATCTAAAACCACTACCAGAAAGAATAAGTACACCCTGTATGTGAAAACCACTACCTGTCTGTCATACTGTGGTTGCTTGCATGTTGCTGTGATGCTGGAAGCTATGCCACCTGTATTTCAAATACCAGCAGGGTCACCCATGGTGGACAGGTTTCAGCGGAGCTTCCAGACTAAGATAGACTAGGAAAAAATACCTGGTGATCTACTTTCAAATATTAGCCAGTGAAAACCTTATGGATCACAACAAAACATTATTTGACTCTCTTGCTTTGGACACATCATAAGGAGGGATCAATCACTGGAGGAAGGCATCATGTTTGGTGAAGTAGAGGGCCAACGAGGGTCTAGGTGAAATGGATTGGTACAGTAACCACAACAATGGACTTGAACATGTTTGTGATTGTGAGGACGGCACAAGATCGGGTAGGTTTTATTCTGTTGTACATAGGGTCACCATGAGTCAGAGCCTACTTGAAGGCAGCTAACAATAACGTGTGAAAATATGCAAAAGCGTACTGAGAGATAAGAGAACTAAATATAAGTAAGTATTTAAAAATGCATGCAGGACGCCATGAGGCAGCAATGGAAAGGTAATTCTGGGGATAGGGGAAAAAAGCATTAACAAAAAAGTGCTCGTTAGCTGCTGTAGAGTCGGTACCTGATTCTAAGGTGTGGAAACCATGACACAAGGAGAAAAATATGAAGAGAAGGAAATATATGCACCTGCAGCAAAAAAAGATAACACCCCCAAATCGTTTTCAAACCCACAGTTCTTTCCCCCAATCACCCAAGTCATCTAATAAAGAAATCATACTTTGCTACACTGACAGAAGCAGCTGTATTTGAACTAACATATCTTGGATATAAGATAGTGCTCAAAGAATGATGGAGGTGTGAAAAGTACAAAGAAACCAACTTGAAGGGAATATCAAAGGCCAAATCTGGGCCAATTTCAGCATCAAAATAAATGATAATAACAGATTATAGCCCACTGAATAAAATAAGAAACCATGCTTCCACAGTGTTCCGAACAAATAAATAAATCTGATTTGCAAGATAGAGAATATGAACTCTTCCTTAAAAGAGAAAGCCAATTAATAAGTATAGAAGAAATAATGGAATTAGTAAATCTCCATTTAGAAACCATTATAGTAATAATTAAGGCAAAAGTCATCAATGGATGCTAAAACAAATGTGGGAAAGTTTGACAAGTAAAAATTTATATTCATATACTCAAATTATTTCCTTTCAAGATACATATAATTACAAGGAAAAAATAGTAACTTTACAGTGGGAAATCTGGTAGATAGCACCTTAACCAACAGAGTAAAGTTAAAATTACCACAGTGGGACAAATTGACATACATGGCTGTCTTAGTTATCTGGTGCTACTGTAACAGAACTACCACAAGTGGATAGCTTAAACTAACAGAAATTTTTTTTTTTCCTCACAGTTTAGGAGGTTAGAAGTCCAAATTCAGAGTGCTGGCTCTAGGTGAAGGCTTTCTCTCTGTTGGCTCTGGGGGAAGGTCCTTGTCTCTTCTGAGCTTCTGCTCCTGGGTGATCTTCATGTGGCTTGGCATCTCTTCCCCCATCTCTGCCT
>NW_004446428.1:0-1263 GCF_000243295.1 Trichechus manatus latirostris | reverse complement strand
TCTTTCTCAACTTACACAGGATGGAGCTGAACTAAAAACTCTTGTTTAATTACTTTTACTGATGTACACACTTGGCCTTCATACTGAGCATCACACTGGCTAGCCTGGGCAGCCTCTTCCTAAAAAAACAGACTCGTTTTGGCATCAAGCATGGTGAAGAATGCTCTGTGCTCTTCTCCAAGCCATATCCTTGCCTCACACCCAGAGGTTACCACTGTCTCGAATTTTGTGTATGTGGTAGCTGCTGTCAAAGATGGCACCTGTTGTGGATTTAATTCTGTCCACCAAGGATGTATGTTGTAAATCCTAACCCTTATTCCTGTGGTTATAATTCCATTTGGGAATGGATTTTCTTTGTTATGTTGGTGAGGCAGTATTAGTGTAGGGTATGTCTTAAGTCAATCTTTTCTGAGATATAAAAAGAGCCGATTGAGCAAGCAACCAAGTAAGAACAGATGAGGGAAGACAGATGCCATGCCACATGAGATTTCCAGGGGACCAAGAAACAGAAGCTGAAAAGAGACAAGAACTTTCCCCCAGAGCCAACAGAGAGAGAAAGCCTTCTTCTAGATCCGGCACCCTGAATTTGTGCTTTAGCTTTCAAACTGTGAGAAACCAAATTTCTGTTTGTTAAAACCACCCACTTGTGGTATTTCAGTTATAGCAGCAGTAGATAATTAAGACAGCACCCCATGAGGCACCCCTGCGCTGGTATTCACACTCTTGTATAATCTTCTCCCCTTGAATCTGGGACAGATCTGTGAATAATTTTTGAGCAATATAAGCAGAAGTAATGGCTGTGTAGCTTGCAAAGGTTTGCAACTTCTACCTAGACCTCTTGGAATGCTTACTCCTGGAATATCCCCTATCAGAACCCAGCGACCCTTCTGTGAGAAACCCAAGTCACAAGGAGAGGCCAAACCAAGCTCTCAGTCAGCAGCCATCATCAACTGCTAGCCATTTTGGATATCCAGCCCCGTTGAACCTTCAGATGACCTCAGCCCCAGGGGTCATTTGAACACAAATACATTAGAGACCTCAAGTTAGAACTGCCTGCCTGAGCCCAGTCAAACATGGAACCATGACAGTTACTAATAAAATGTCGTTTCAAGTCACTAAGTTTTGGGGTGATTTGTTACACAGAAATAGATAATCAGAGTTTCTGGCAAAATGGTGCTCTAGGTAGAAGCACCACGCCGTCCCTCCAGAGCAAAGATCCGAAAAACTAAGCCGAACAGAGAATACAACAATCCTGAAACCCTA
>NW_004446427.1:2279-4151 GCF_000243295.1 Trichechus manatus latirostris | reverse complement strand
TAAGCCATTCCACCTTCTCAAAAATAGTGACTAAGGATGTGAAGCGGGGCCTGGAGTGTTCCCGCTTGAGAAGAAAACATCAGGAATGAGGGAGAGATGTCCCATCACTCCCAAAAAAGACCCTAGAATTTAAAAAAAATGTATTCCAAACAATTCAGAGAAAAACAAATAACAAGGCTATGCTACAGAAAAATAGACTCAAGAAAGATGATTCAAAAATAAAATTATGATTAAAAATGATGTTTTCTGAAAATTGACATGAGACTCTTTTTATGTTTCTAGAATATTCATTACAAAATTCCTTAGAATGATCTGTCTTAGGAAAGTACGAAGAATCAAAAACAAAAGAGTAAAAGGATTTAAGCTGACATTAAAAAAATATGTAAAAGTTACTTATAAATTAATATTAAAATAATTATTATCCTGTAGCAAAGTAGGAAAAATACATTTAATAGGCAAACATCATAAAGTAATATGAATGTAAATTAACACATTAGAATAATTCAACTTTATTAAAAATTAAAATAGAAAACAGCAATGATATACCATGTTTACCTATGAAATAATATTTTTTTTAAAACTTGACTGGATTATAAAAATTATTATAGAGATAGCAATATTAATTTCTTCAAGGAAGTTTGTAAATATACATTAAATATCTTATAATTCTATAATAACTTTTACCAAATTTTTCAGTTTCTACAAATGAATATTTAAAAAATAAATGTGGTATTGGTAAAGATAGAGCTATGACGATGTTTACTGTAGTGCTATTAATACTAGCAAAAACTGAATTGAGTTCTATGCTCCCCAAAGATACAAGTTTGAATAAAATATGGTACAGTGTCTTATGCTGGGTTCTCTAGAAAAGCAAAACCAGTGAAGCACCTACATATATAGAGAGATTTGCATTAAGGAAATGACTTGCAGAGTTTTAGATGCTGGAAAGTTCCAAGTCTGTGGTTCAGGCTGGAGGCTTCTCTTTACTCTCCCAGCTGCAGTGGCTGGTGAACTCAAGATTGGCGTTTCAGACAACAGGCCTCTGGCTCACAGACTGTGAAGGCTAACAAATCCCAAGATTGGCAGGTAAACTACTAGCTCAAGTCCCAAGAACCAGAGGTCAGATGAACAGGAGCCAGCTGCAGGATCCAGAGAAAGCAGAAGTCTACAAGCCTTGCCAGAAAGTCCAGCTATATTGGATGCAGGCCACACCCCCAAGGAAATTCCCTTTCAACTGATTGGATACTCATGGTAGATCCATCATGAAGGAGATCACATTATTATATGACTGCCAAACCATTATTATATGATACCAACTGCATCGTAACTGCCAACCACTGAGAATCATGACCTAGCCAAGCTGACACACAACCTTAATAATCACGTACAGATATGCAATGGAATAAGAAGTAGTCATTAAAAATAATTTTACTGACGCCTGGCAGCACGCACAGAGTGCAGAGGAGAAGCTGCTAGCACTTACAGAGCACCGAACAGATGCAAAGAATGTAATGTTTTTCATCTCACTCAATCCTCACAACAGCCCTCTGATTTATGTACTATCACCATTCTAAAGATGGGAAAATAGAGGCTCAGAGAGGCTAAGTGACTCACTCAAGTTTACACAGAGTAAGTCATAGATCCTGGGTGAGCCCGTCTGTCTGACTCTATAACCTATGTTCTTTCTCTTTGCTGCACTGTGTTACTCCTCGATAGAAGTAGTAAAACAAAATTCTGAAGTACTTAGCAAGGAGAAGTTAGTTACGGTGGGGTTGCTGGTGTAGAAATCAGCGAGTACTTCATGGAGGAGGTGGCATTTGAGCTGAGATTTTAAGGCTTGTGAGTTCAGTAGATATACAACACAGGGAGGAA
>NW_004446427.1:0-1377 GCF_000243295.1 Trichechus manatus latirostris | reverse complement strand
CCTGACCCAAACCATGGTATTTTGAATCACACCATATGCGTTGAAAAGCTGGACAATAAATAAGGAAGACCGAAGAATTGATGCCTTTGAATTGTGGTGTTGACGAAGAATATTGAATATACCATGGACTTCCAAGAGAACAAATCCGTCTTGAAAGAAGTACAACTGGAATACTCCTTAGAAGCAAGGGTGGTGAGACTACCTCTTTCATTCTTTGGATATGTTGTCAGGAGGGAACAGTCCCTGGAGAAAGACATCATGCTTGGTAAAGTACAGGGTCAGCAAAAAAGAGGAAGACCTTCAACGAGATGGACTGACAGAGTGGCTGCAACAGTGGAAGCAAGCATAAGGATGATTGTGAGCATGGAGCAGGACCGGATAATGTTTCATTCTGTAATACATAGGGTCACTATGAGTCAGAAGCGACTAGATGGCACCTAACAACGACATGTAGTAGGTAATTAAAGAAGACAGACATGACGAATGAGACACGTATATGATACACTCAGATGAAAACTCCCTAGTGCTTTAGCATTCTTTCTCACTGAAACAAAACTATAAAATGTAAGTTAATGAGGATAATTTTGTATGGATAATTTTAAAGTTATTTTTTTGCGTATCTCTGTTGGGTGCAGAGGTATTTAAGGAATCTTATACTCCAGGTATTTTTTAAAGGCATTCTTACCCTACAACTCAATTAATTTTTTACATATGTATACACACAGAGCACTAAAAATACATATATATAGAGAGAGCATTTTTAATCTTGTTTACATCCATGGAGCAGCAACCTCAATAAAGATACAGAACATTACCACCACACCAGATGGCTTTCTTACACCTCTTCCCAGGCAATCCTCAATCCCAGAGGTAGCCCACTATCACAACTTGTACTACAATTGGTTAGTTTTGCCTTTTCTTTAATTGTACTTTAGGTGACGGTTAACAGAACAAATAGTTTCTCATTAAACAGTACACATATTGTTTTATGACATTGGTTAACAACCCCAAGACGTGTCAACACTCTCCCTTCTTGACCTTTTTTATTTTTGGTGAAAATCTACATAGCCAAAGATACACCATTTCAAAAATTTCTACATGCACAATTCAGTGACCTCGATTACGTTCTTCTGGTTGTGCTGCTATTCTCACTTTAGATGAAGTTTTACAGAACAAAATAGTTGCTCATTAAACAGTATGCATGTTGCGCTATGACAATGGTTAACAACCCCCCTACACGTCAACACTTGCCTTACTCAAATTTGGGTTCCCTATCACCAGTTTTCCTGTCTCCTTCTGCCTTCTAGTACTATCCCTGGACTGCTGTGCCTCATTAGTCTCGTTTTGTTTTATGGGGCTGACAAGTACCTGGCTGAA
>NW_004446426.1:2864-4200 GCF_000243295.1 Trichechus manatus latirostris | reverse complement strand
CACCCTGTCAAAGGTGGAAAACTCGTGAGACCCGGAGAAAGCAGACAGTCCCTTCGAGTTCTGGCTCTCACAAGTTTTACCGGATGTACTTCCAAAAATTGAAAACAGGGGCTCAAACGGACTACTGGACACCAAGTGTATTGCAGCTCTATTCACAGCAGCCAAAACGTGGAAACAGCTCTAGCGTCCATCAACAGATGACGGATAAACACAACGTGGTCATCCACACGATGGGATATTCCTGCCGTAAACAGAAGTGAGGCTCTGATACACACCACAACATGGACGAACCTTGGAGACGTTACACTGAGTGAAGTAAAGCAGACACAAAGAACAAACACTGTGTGATCCCGCTGACATGAAAGATCTCGAATAGACAGATGCACAGAGACAGAACGCAGAGTAGGGGCTACCAGGGGCTCTGTGTTGACGCCTTTGAATCGCGGTGTTGGCGAAGAATGTTGAATACACCATGGATCGCCAGAAGAACGAACACATCTGTCTTAGAAGAAGTACAGCCAGAATGCTCCCTGGAAGCAAGGATGGCAAGACTTCGTCTCACATACTTTGGACATGTTATCAGGAGGGATCAGTCCCTGGAGAAGGACATCGTGCTTGGTAAAGTAGAGGGTCAGCGAGAAAGAGGAAGACCCTCAGTGAGATGGACTGACACGGTGGCTGCAACAACGGCTCAAGCATAACAACGACCGTGAGGATGGCGCAGGACCGGGCAGTGTTCCCTTCTGTTGTACACGGGGTCGCTGTGAGTCAGAACACATTAGCCAGCACCTAGCAACAAGAACGGCAGGAGCTCAGGGGTGGTTACTGTTTAATGGGTACAGAGTTTAAAGGTGATGAAAATCTTTTCGGCGTAGATGGTCGTGATGGCCACACAACATGGTGGATAACTGTTGTCCCTGGATGGCAGACTGGAAATGGTTACAATGTTACCGCAGAGGGCGGTGGAGCGGTGGCTCACTGGTAGAACTCTCCCCTCCCACGCGGGAGACTTGGGTTCAATTCCCGGCCAAGGCACCACATGTGGGACCACCACCTGCCTGTCTGTGGAGACTTGCGTGTTGCTGTGGAGCTTCCAGACCGAGACAGACTAGGGAAGAAGGCCTGGCAATCAACATCCGAAAAATCAGCCAATCCCTGTGGATCCCAATAGTCCAATCGGCAACCGATCATGGGGAGGGCGCAGGACCGGGCAGCATTTTGTTCTGTCGCGCGTGGGGTCACCAGAGTCAGGGGCCGACTCCACGGCAGCTAAGACAACAAGGACCGCAAAGGCTCTCCGTCCCCAACGCGAAGGCCAGCTTCCATGCAGCCACCG
>NW_004446426.1:0-1270 GCF_000243295.1 Trichechus manatus latirostris | reverse complement strand
GAGACACATAGCAAGAGATAGACAGAGACAAACAGAGAGACAGTGAAAGAGAGACAAAGCCAGAGAGAGAAATAGAATCAGTGAAAGAAAGCAACCGAGACAGACAGAGACACACAGCGAGAGACAGAGACACAGAGAGAGGCGGTGACAGCCAGAGACAGAGAGAGCCAGAGAGGGCTTTGCGCTCAGTAGCCACAAGCTCTCCGCACACAGGCACCAGCTCTGTCTTGATTTCCGCTTTATTAGCGGACACTCCCTGGACGCTGACTCTACACCAGACACCGTTCCCAGCACTTCACAAACACTAGCTCACGATCTCCATCACCACCGATCACCCCATCGTCCAGAGGCGGAAGCTGAGGCCCAGCACCCAGCCCACCCCTCACTGAGCCTGTCTCGAGGTTCGTCCACGTCACAGTGTGCCAGGACTCCACTGTTTATGGCTGGACAGCCCCCCATTGCACGGTTGGTCCGTTTGCCTGTCCCAGCCTCTTCTCAAAGTGGGGTGGACACTCTCACCCACATCTGGCCCTTCTTTCATCTGCCTGGTGCCCCCGAGCCAGCAGCTCCCGGGACCTCATCCACACTGGCTCTGCTGCTCCTGGCGTCCCCACTCCATGAAGACGCCCCCTGTACCCACCTCTCCCTGGCCCCCACCAGCACTGCCTCCTTCCTGCGAGGAGAGCCAGGGGTCTTTTCAAATCCACCGGACCCTAGCCTGCCTACATCCTCCTGCGGCTCCCATCGCCCCAGGGTCACTGCCCTCTAGGGCTGCAGAGGGGCTCAGGCATTTCTGCTGGCCACGTGGTGAGGCCCGGAGATTCTCAAGAGGGACAGGCAAGGAGGCCCGTGGCCCTGGCTCTCAGAGAAATTGGGGCTGGGGTGGGGTGCCGCCTTCCAACAAGGGGAAGGGGCCAACAAGAGCCGAGGAAATGGGAACTAGGGATCTCCCTGTTGTCCAGGGAAGGAAACTGAGGCCCACGGGGATACAAAATAAGTCGGGGGTCCCAGATTGCACTGCCCTGAGGCTCTGGGTGGGTTGAGTTCTCAGCCACGGGAAGCGACACCAGCTGGACCCCTTACTGCTGAGACCCAGCCTGGCACTCCTGCCTGGGATGGAAGGGCCCTTGGGGGCGGCTCAGAGGCCCCTCGTGGTGAGGTGGGGAGGGTTGTCATCAGCGCTGAGACCTACGGGAACACCTCAGCTTAATGAAGGTCCCCAGGGCCCCCGTCAGGGGAAGAAAGGCCGCCCCTTCCATTCCACTGTTTC
>NW_004446425.1:2907-4195 GCF_000243295.1 Trichechus manatus latirostris | reverse complement strand
TTTTCTTTCATTATTTGTGAGACTAATGTGGGTTGTGTGGGTTGGATTGACTCAGGTTGAGACAGAAAGGCTGGGCTAGAGGCAGAAGGGCCCCTAATATACAAGTTTGGACCAAATAATCTTGAACAAACAAAATTTGGGCACTGGCTCTCAGCCCATTGATACAATTTTGTCTCAGAACCAAAAACTGTGATGACAACCTATACATAAACATACTTGTATTCTGGACTTTTTGGTTCTGTCTCGTTTTATATGCTAAATATTAAACATTCAAAACTTAAAATGAGAATGTTTCGGTGAAGAATAAAGAAGCCAAGGACAATGAGTTGTAGTTTTACAATGAAATGATTAAAAAGCAAATATTTCATTTCCAAAGGGTAAATAGGTTAATACTTAAAAGAAAGAGTTCTACTAGAAAGACTCCAGTCCAAAATATTCTCTGGCACTGTGTCCACTGTGTTTTCATTTGATTATCTGTTGGATACATTTTCATGCACTTTAATTCTTTGCCACCCCGTATTATGTAATTCTCCTAGAACAGGTTTTCATGCATCTACAAACTCTATTAGCTCAATGATTCTGCCTTCCAAAGTATCTGTTTCACTTATATTTATTACTGTTTAAAAATAGATCAGTCTTTGTAGATGTGTTTTCATTGCATGCTTGTACCACAAGAATTTATTGGGGGTTTGTTCATTTATGAACCTGGCCTTATTTCACTCTCCCTTGCTCGATATCTGTTATCTCTGTAAAGGTTCAAATATTTCTCTGGTCTTTGCTATTCTTTTAGTATTTTCTCAACTTTTATGGTACTAACATGTTTATAAGTTCCCATTTCCCATAAAGGTTGCTCCAACCACAACCTAATCTTTTTGAGGTATACAAATAATCACATAATTTTTAGAAAAAGACCTGTTGTTGTTATTGTTTGCCATTGCGTCTATTCCAACTCTTGGCGACTCCATGTGTGCAGAGTAGAACTGCTCCCTAGGGTTTCAAGGCTGTGACCTTTCAGAAGCAGATCACCAGGCCTGTCTTTCGAGACACCTCTGGGTGGGTTCTAGCCACCAGCCTGTAGGCTAGTAGTTGAGTACTTAACCATCTGTGCCACCCAGGGACTCAGAAGGAAACTGTTATGGTTTGAATTTTGTCCCCCCAAAAAATGTGTGTATCAGTTTGGCTAGGCCATGATTCCCAGAATTGTGTGGTTGGCCTCCATTTTGTGATTGTACTTTTATGTTAAAGAGGATTAGGGTGGGATTGTAACACCACCCTTACCCAGGTCACA
>NW_004446425.1:0-1182 GCF_000243295.1 Trichechus manatus latirostris | reverse complement strand
AAAAGGCAAAGCTTTCCGTCCCCTTCTTTAATGCTACCATTGAAGGTCATAGGACACAAAACAGGGCAGCCACAGGAGAATGACAAGACAGGAGATTAATATGCAACTATAATGTGTTACTTATTAATCTCCTGTCCCTGTCATTCACCTGTGGCTGCCCTGTTTTGTGTCCTATGACCTTCAATATGCAACTATAATGTGTTAGGGGCTCTGGTGGTGCAGTGGTTAAGAGCTCAGGCTGCTAACCAAAAAGATGTCAGTTGAACTCCACCAGGCACTCCTTAGAAACCCTGTGGGGCAGTTCTACTCTATCCTATACGGTCGCTATGAGTCTGAATCGACTTGACAGCAGCAAGTTTGTTTGTTTGTTTTTTATAATGTGTTAAACGAGGGAAACCCTCAATGAGATGGATTAACACAATAGTCTCAACAATGGACTCAAACATACAACGATTATGAAGACAGTGCAAGAAGGCAACATTTCGTTCTGTTATAGGTAAGATTGCCATGAGTCAGAGCCCACTGGCCAACACCTAACAACAACAACGTGTGTTAGGCACTGTACAAGGCTGTGGATGCAAAACAGACACAGACCCTGCCCTGACAAAGCAGAAGAGAAAAATCAATAATTACGCAAATACAGACTTCCGGGCAACATGGCGCCATAGTCAGAAGCACCACGCTGTCCCTCTGCAGCAAAGATCAGAAAAACTAAGTTAAGCAGAGTCACATGTCAATCCTGAAACCCTAAGCATCAAATGAAGACATAAAGAATGCAGCCAAGCACTGAATGGAATAAGAAACTGACCAAGAACACACAGCGAGGAAAGATATATGCAAAGGTCCCCTATCAGCTACTGCAGCATGGATCTGCCATCTTGGACTCCTATGGGAGATCAGTGAGTGGGGGTATGAGAAAGCAGCTTTACCGAGCTTCCAGCAGGAGACAGAACAACTGGTAACCAGTGATATATGCTTTCCCACCCCCTACCCTAATTCACCCCCCACTTAGCCTCCTTTGCTTCCTGCAACCCCGGTCTCTTGGTCAGGAAGCAACAGCTTCATCCCGGTGTTGCTTGGATTCTACCCGCCTGCACTGGCTGGCTCCCTGAGTGCCTTTTGTTGGCTGCTGGTGTTGGTTTTTTCCGCTTCTTTAGATTTCTTCCTTACCCCTCACCACTC
>NW_004446424.1:3053-4206 GCF_000243295.1 Trichechus manatus latirostris | reverse complement strand
GCAGGACTGTGGAGAGCAGCTACATTCAAAGCAGCAAGGTCGGCCACCATCTTTGAGCACGACACCTCTGCCTGTTTTCTACTCTGGTCAAAAGCCTGTGCACAAGAGGTTTGGTTGCTATGCAATGTGTACACTGCCTTGTTTCCCTCAGCTATGACTGAACCACTTCAAACCTGTTTGAAACCCTGGCTTCTTTCTGTTGGCCATGACTGAAACATTTAGAACCAGTTCGAAGCCCTGGTTCGAACCTACCCAGAGGCAACTTGGAAGACAGGCCTGGCAACCTGCTTCTGAAAGGTCACAGCCTTGAAAACCCTATGGAGCACGGTTCTATTCTGCACGCATGGGGTCACTATGAGTTAGAATTTACTCAATGGCAACTAATAAAAGCAACAACATATTTTCTGTGGGATTTTGAGTAATTTACTTAATCCCATTGAGCCTCCATTTCTTCATCTATAAATGTTTTAATAATTACCTCAAGAGCTAGTATAGCATAGGAAAAAGTAATACATTGGAAATCACCTGACTTACACTAGAGACATAGCAAGCTTTAGGCTCTTTTCTTCCTTCTTTTGAATGTTCTGACATAACTACTGCAATCTACATCTACTTTTTCTCTATAAAGCCTCAGAAACAGGAAAAACAGATAAAAAACCTCAGAGATAAATTTTTATTAAATAACCACATCATTTTTTTCAAAAATTCTACATTGTGTTTCTTTTTGGAATTAATTCATTAGTGTTGACTTGTGTACATTCATAAGAATTTTTACTTAAAAGCTCAATAACTTTCCTTGATTGTCACTATTATTTAGAGATTCTAAGACCTCCTATTCATCCAGAAATAAAAAAAGGAGTATTACATGAAGACAGCCAAGCAGTCAGTAGACTCCCACTATTAGAAAAATGAAACTTAAAATATCTGTTAAAATGCTATTGGTAAGAGATTTGGCAGGATGATGATTACATGTGGGCAGAACAGCAGTTTCCATAATAATTATGTGGGATGTTAACAGATTTGAAGAAAAAGAAGAAAAAGAAAAAAAAAAAAGCTGGGATAAGGCCTAATGAATGCACTCATTAACCTTAATACCATCAGTAGAGAATGGAGAGGACCATTCTGAATGGGGGGATCAATTCAAACTTTCAGA
>NW_004446424.1:0-1318 GCF_000243295.1 Trichechus manatus latirostris | reverse complement strand
GAAATCCACACCATCGTACGTGATTAGCCTTCCATGTAAATTAATCAAGAGATTGCAAATGTAAGAACTAAGGGTGTGAAATACCCAGAATACTAATCAAGGTGATCTGGGAATAATCTCAGGGAGGCAGGACAGGGATGTGATTTTCAGCAATTGATGATTCAGTGACCGGAAACCTAATGAGTTGTACTGTTTGTGGAAAGATGAGTAAAAAGGAAAGGTGATATTCAGTCTAAAGGAAAAATGAGGAACACCCAATGGATAGGCAGTCGGTAGGACCCATTCAGGCAGGTCATGTGTAATGGACTGTTGGCCCCATGAAGTTCTGAAGTGAAATCTGCCACATAAGAGATATTAAAATTGCTTATTGAATTAATGAATTAGAATGAACAGTACATGTAGACTGCCACCAAAGTATCATTCAATGCAGTTTTCAGTGCTACATATGATTTTTCTGTTTTCCATAGCAATACTTTAAAGCAGATATGTTGATAGGAAATGAGGAAAGGAAGGAAAGAATATATGAATATATTGTCTGCATTTACAGCTTTGGCTTTTGATAAAGGAGACAAATTTAAAAATTATTTAGCACCTCTAATATTCAATAATTCTTAAACTTTTTTTTTCACAACTTTTCGAGATGTTTTTATTATTATTTTTATTTTTTGGCCAGCATATAACTCTGAGGAGCTTCCACATTCTAGTAAGAGCAGAAGAATACATTTGCTATTGAACCTACCAACTGTAAATATCACAGTAATTATTTGATAATCATTAGTCTTCTTTATGTATCAGTAATTTAATGTGATGATTGATAAAAAATAATAATTCTAAAGTATTATATGGACATAATTGTATAGTGTGTCAGGTCTTTAACATTCTATAATTGTAATTTTTTTTTCACTTTTTGAATGATAACAGCTAATGCTCACCATACAAAAACAAACATAATAGATTAGAGGAAGTTAACAAGATACAGGGACAACAGATAAGAAAACTGTTAACCTGTATTATTATTTTTTAAATTTTCATTGGTGTTGGTGTTGGTGTTGGTTTTGTTGAGAACATACACAACAGAACACACATCAGTTCAACAATTTCTACATGTACAATTCTGTGACATTGATTACATTCTTCAAGTTATGCAACCATTCTCATCTTCCTTTTCCAAACTGTTTCTCCCCAATTAACATAAACTCACTGTCCCCTAAGTTTCCCATCTAATCTTTCAAGTTGCTGTTGTCAATTTGATCCCATATGATAGTTTTAAAAGAGCACAATGTTCAAGGCAGGTATTCTTTACCAGTTAAGCTAAGGA
>NW_004446423.1:1969-4211 GCF_000243295.1 Trichechus manatus latirostris | reverse complement strand
AGCACAATTGGAAGAGCGGAGTCAATGTCTCCAAACTGTGCATGTAGAAATTTTTGAAATGGTGTATCTTTGGCTATGTACATTTTCACCAAAAAAAAAAAAAGGTCGAGAAGGGAGAAAGTTGACATGTCGTGGGGTTATGTTATAAAACAATATGTGTACTACTGTTTAATGAGAAACTATTTGTTCTGTAAACCTTCACCTGAAGTACAAAAAAAAAAAAAATTCTAGTCTACTTAAGGAGCTGCTTACAAATGAGAAGAGAAGGTGGTGGCTAGATTGGATCACAGGATTGAAAGTTGCATTTTCTAATAGAACACAGATAAGCATGTTGAGAAGATGTGTGGGAGAAAAGGTTCAAATGGAATGTTGTTATAAAGTTTTGCTGATGTCTTTTAAAGACAGTCTACCTCTGTAGTTAGCAGGGAGAACGTTCTGGTTTCCTGAATGTATCACTCCTTTTGAAAAACTTTGAGGCTCTAAGTAGCTGGAAAATCTAAGAAAGGTTTGGGGAAGTGACGAATAAGTGTTGGCCCCACATTTCAAGAAATGGTTTGGCCAAATCACTAAACGCTCAACAACTGAGGGACACATGTTCCTTCACTTTGGATAGCCTCAAGGAGGACATGACATTCAGTAGGTGGCATTTTACTAGTAGAGACAATCAGCTGAGTGTTGACACGGGTAAAAAACACCTGGAAGCAAAAATGTATAAAATGCAAGGAAAAAAATCAAATACATGGAAAGTGAGCAACACTTTGCTCAAAAACTACTGGGTTATAGAAGAAATCAAGTTTGGAATAAAGAAATTCATAGTCTCAAATGAGAATGAAAACACATCCTACCAGAACCTTTGGGGCTCAGCAAAAACAGTGCTCAGAGGTCAATTTATAGCAATAAATGCACACATTCAAAAAGAAGAAAGGGCCAAAATCAAAACATTAACCCTACAACTCTAACAAATGGAAAGAGAGTAGTAAAAGTAGCCATTGGGCACCAGAAGAAAGCAGATAATAAAAATCAGAGCAGAATTAAATGATACAGAGAATAGGAAAATAATTCAAAGAGTTAACAAGAACAAAAGCTGGTTCTTTGAAAACATCAACAAAATCGATAAACCATTGGCAAAATTGACAAAAGAAAAACAGGAGATGAAGCAAATAACCCAAACAAGAAATGAGATGGGCAATATCACAACAGACCTAACTGAAATTAAAAGAATAATAATGGAATACTTTGAAAAATTGTACTCCAACACATTTGAAAACTTAGACGAAATGCCAAATTTATAAAAATACACTCTCTACCTAAACTAACACAAACTGAGGTAGAAAAATTAAATAAACCTAAACAAAAGAAGAGATTGAAGAGGTAATTAGAAGACTCCCTACAAAAAAAAAAAAAAAAAAAAACCCTGGCCCTGATGGCTTCACTAGAGAATTCTACCAAACTTTCAGAGGAGAAGTGTTAACACCACTACTATTAAAGGTATTTCAGAGCAAAGAAAGGATGGAATACTCCCAAACGCATTCTATGAAGCCAGCATAAGCCTGACACCACAACCAGGTAAAGGCATCATGAAAAAAAGAAAATTACAGACCAGTAACTCTCATGAACATTGATGCAAAAATCCTCAACAAAATTCTAGCTGATAGAATTAAACAACATATCAAAAAATAATTCACTACGACCAAGTGGGATTCATACAAGATATGCAGGGATGGTTCAACATTAGAAAAACAATCAATGTAATCCATCACATTAATAAAACAAAAAATAAGAACCACATGATCTTATCAATTAATGCAGAAAAGGCATTTGACAAAGTCCAACACCCATTCATGATAAAAACTCTCAACAAAATAGGAATAGAAGGGAGATTCCTCAACGTAATTAAGTACATTTATACAAAGCCAACAGTCAACACTATCCTAAATGGAGAGAGTCTGAAAGCATTCCTCTTGAGAATGGAAACCAGACAAAGATGCCTTTTATTACCACTCTTATTCACCATTGTGCTGGAGGTCCTAGCCAGAGCAATAAGGCAAGAAAAAGAAGTAAAGGGCAACTAAATTGGTATGGAAGAAGTAAAAGTACCTCTATTTGCAGGTGATATGATCTTATACACAGAAAACCCCAAAGAATCCACAAGAAAACTTCTCGAACTAGTAGCAGATTTCAGCAAAGTACCAGGGTACAAGATAAACATACAAAAATCAGTTGGATTCCTCTACACCAACAA
>NW_004446423.1:0-1478 GCF_000243295.1 Trichechus manatus latirostris | reverse complement strand
TAAATGGGGAAAAGATAGTCTCTTTAACAAATGATGCTGGCATAACTGGATATCCATCTGCAAAAACCTGAAACAAGACCCATACCTCACACCATGCACAAAAACTAACTCAAAATGGATCAAAGACCTAAATACAAAATCTAAAATGATAGAGATCATGGAAGAAAAAATAGGGGCAACACTAGGAGCCCTAATACATGGCATAAATAGAATACAAACCATGACTAACAATGCACAAACACCAGAAGAGAAACTAGATAACTAGGAGCTCCTAAAAATCAAACACTTACGCTCATCAAAAGACTTCACCAAAAGAGTAAAGAGACAACCTACAGACTGGGAAAAAATTTTTTAGCTACTAGAAACCCAGTCAGGGTTTAATCTATAAAATCTACAAGATAATGCAAAACCTCAACAACAAAAAGACAAACAACACAATTAAAAAATGGGCAAAGGATATGAACAGACACTTCACCAAAGAAGACATTCAGGCAGCTACCAGATACATGAGGAAATGCTCAAGATCATTATCCATTAGAGAAATGCAGATCAAAACTACAATGAGATATTTCACCCCAACAAGGCTAGCATTAATCCAAAAACACAAAATAATAAATGTTGGAGAGGTTGTGGAGAGACTGGAACACTTATTCACCGCTGGTGGGAATGTAAAATGGTGCAACCACTTTGGAAATCGATTTGGCACTTCCTTAAAAAGCTAGAAATAGAAGTACCACAGAATCCAGCAATCCCACTCCTTGGAATATATCCTAGAGAAGTAAGAACTGTCACACGAATAAGATATATGCACACGCATGTTCATTGCAGCACTGTTCACAACAGCAAAAAGATGGAAACAACCTAGGTGCCCATCAACAGATGAATGGATAAACAAAGTATGGTATATTCGCACAATGGAATACTATGCAATGATAAAGAGTAATGATGAATCTGCAAAACATCTCACAACGTGGATGAATCTGGCAGGCATTATCTGAGTGAAATTAGTCACAAAAGGATAAATATTGTATGAGATCACTATTATAAGAACTTAAGAAAAGGTTTAAACATAGAAGAAAACATTGATGGTTATGAGGGTGGGGAGGAAGGGAGAGGCGAATTCACTAACTAGATAGTAGAAAAGAATTATTAGGTGAAGGGAAGGACAACACACAATACAGGGGAAGACAGCACAACTGGACTAAACAAAAAGTTAAGAAGTTTCCTGAATACAGCCAAACACTTTAAGGCAGAGCAGCAGGCGCTGGAGTCTGGGCATCATGGTTTCAGGGGACATCTAGGTCAATTGGCATAACAAAGTTTATTAAGAAAAGCTTCTACATCCCACTTTGGTGAGTGGCATCTGGGGTCTTAAACACTTGCATGCAGCCATCTACGATGCATTGATTGGTCCAAACCCACCTGGAGCAAAGGAGAATGAAGAACACCAAAAACACAAGGAAAATATTAGCCCAAGA
>NW_004446422.1:3370-4209 GCF_000243295.1 Trichechus manatus latirostris | reverse complement strand
AAGGCTCTTACCCCTTTGGGGTGGTCTTGGGGCTGTCTATCTCCTCCCTCTGGTGTGGGAGGATCTGGAACTCGGCTAGGGAGGGAGGCTGGTAGGGTGAGAGGGAACCAGGTGTGCTCTCGCCCAGAGCCTCCAAGTTTCCACCCAGCCACCTTTGCCAGGCCCGCAGTGAGGGCATTGGAGGGGACAGCGGAGACCACCCTGGGCCACTCCAGAGCCCAGGCATTGCATAGCTCAGGGCTGACCTGGAATACCATGGGACTCAGCCCCATTCACAGGGTTGGGCATCCAGGACAGGGGAGGAGACTGCTCTGCTCGCTCAGTCCATACCCACAGGGTAGAGCAGAGCCGGCAGGCCAGGTGGACGCTGGGTCTGGGCAGCAGCTCTCAGGGGTGTGGGCAGAAGATCGAGGCCAGCTGGGGGCCCACAGCTGTAGGAGGGGATGGAAGACTGCTTGCTGAGCGCTTGTCCCAGAGGGCACTAAGCAGGTGGGAACAGCCGGGCAAATGTGGATGTGTATCTGGGACTCCGCACACACTGAGGGTAGACGTTTCAACTAGAGGACCGCTCCGGCCTGCTTCCACGCACAGTTTAACAGTCAGAATTTCCACTGGTGCCTTCCGGGGCTGCTCATGGCCATCCCTCTGCCACGGGTTTGCTGGATACATGATGAATGAGTGAATGAGTCACTGGGGCCACTCAGGCTCACAGAGGAGGGGAATGGCCTGGGGTCACACAGCCAGTGGGGAGAGGGGGTCAGTCCCTGGTCCCCATCCGGCTGATGGAGAAGGGTTTTCTTCACACAAGGCCCCGTCTCTGGAGACTGGGCTGGTGTACA
>NW_004446422.1:0-1098 GCF_000243295.1 Trichechus manatus latirostris | reverse complement strand
CCATGGTAGGGTGGGGAGCGGACACTGTGATGCCCCAATATCTCACCCCGAGGCCACCAGTGTTTGGGTGTGCCAGGTCAGAGGTGGTGTCAGCCCCAGCTCCTCCTGCTTGGACCTGCTCGTCCATTTTCTGGGTACTGCCCACCAGCAGTCCCAAAACTCAAGTTGGATTAGTCAAGTTTAGAAAGCGGCAAAGCCGCTTATATTTGAGCAAGGGCTCAGCAGATCACACCGGGCCGGGAGGGCGCTGGTGGCGTGAAAGGAGATTTAACAGAGGAAAAGCTATACTAAACAAGTGTTAATTGAAAACAAACTCAGGGAGATGATCCGTCTTACTCCGGCCCCCTGCCAGCCCAGTAAACACCTTCTCAAGGGTACACTGGGTGGCTGCAGCAGGTGACAGCAGAGGAAGAACACGAGTCAGGCCACAGGACATTGGGCCCCAAGGCCATG
Organism: Trichechus manatus latirostris; assembly: GCF_000243295.1. Taxonomy (NCBI): domain Eukaryota; kingdom Metazoa; phylum Chordata; class Mammalia; order Sirenia; family Trichechidae; genus Trichechus; species Trichechus manatus. The sequence goes on along the minus strand of NW_004446422.1, from coordinate 645 downwards.
TCTGGGGCCTGGGTGGCGGTGCGGGGCTGCTGGCATCCAAGACTGCTTGGGGTGGGCCGGGGGGAGACAAGAGGCATGGCAGCTCAGGTCACTGCTGTCCCAGGGCCCAGCATATGGGAAGCATGATATGTATTTTATTATCACGCCCATTCCAGCAATTATGAAAGCCTTGAGGTCAAGGTTCCATGGGTCAGACCTTGCCCAGAGGTCCTGAACACAGGCCCTGGGCCTGGAAGGGATACTGAGGCAGGGCTTAAGACAGGGCAGAGAGCTGGGAGGGTGGCACCTGGGTGAAGCCTCCGTGAGTGGGCTGTGTCACCCTGTGGCTGCTTCTGGCCCCATCCCCTTCCCCAGCCCCCTGCCCTGGGCACCGGGCACCCATTAAACAATCCAAAAGGAAGGATGGCAAATTTTAATAAATATGCAAAAAAGCAAATTCCTCCCTTTCTGAAAGCCTAGCTGGCTTTGGGAAAGCAAAGTGAATGGAGAGTGGGAAGGGAGGGTGTGTCTGTGAGCAAATTCCCTTCTGGGGGCCCTCCTGTGTGGGAGGAGCAGCCAGGCAGGGCGGGAGGGCAGGCTGGGGTGCTGTGGTCATTGATATCCCCTTTACAAATAAAGAAATCAGTTCCAGAAGGGGGTCATGTC
>NW_004446421.1:2838-4210 GCF_000243295.1 Trichechus manatus latirostris | reverse complement strand
ATTCACTCAACAAATGATATGGATCCTTTTTCATAGCTTTAAATATACGTACGTGGTATACTGGTGTCTCCTCTCTCTTATCAGACCATGAGCTTCTTGGGGGTAAAGGTTTTCTTTTTATCTGTATCCCTAGTGCCCTCTCAATGGCTCTGTCAAGATAGATATTATAATTCCCAGTGTACGGTTGAAGAAACTGAAGCTCAAGAGAGACTAAATTACCTTCCAAATTGGTAAGATATAGAGTTAAGATTCAAAAACAGGTCTGTCTTATTTCAGTCTTCTACTGCAATAAACAAGACTCTGTGCTACCTGCAATGGCATATACAAGCTTCAGTGTTTGCCAGCCTGAAAACAATGTTTAGTTATTTGAGGCTGGTGGGTGGCTGTGTATATGTCTGCCAGTGAGTCAGCCACTGACTTTATTTTCATATGTAAGTTTCTGTTTCTATGCTCAACATATCTGCAGGCGGAGGGGTGCTTCCTCATCCGTTGTCCCTTGCCTTTACTGTTTACACGTCTGTCTCTCCTCTCCCACCTCCCCTGCTAGACTGGGACCTTCCAGTGGGCAGAGTTTTGTCTTGCTTAGTTCTGTGTTGTTGGTGACTATGACTGGCCCATAGCAGGCATTCAGTGAAAGTTTGTTCTGTGAGTCCTAGCCACCAAAGGGGACATTTCTAATAACTGAGTGCTTGCTATGTGTACAACCATACACGAAATAACTAGAATAGTAGCAAACACACAAAGTTTCCAAAGCAGAATGATACATTCAGCAGATAGTCCATAAATACAGTTTTGTATCTGCTATGATGCACACACTAAGAACCTTGAAGTTAGCACAAAAGGAGTAGTCAGAAAGATGTCACAAAGTTCATGCACTAACACTCAGGCACAGTTATACCAAAGGGATGTTCCCCAACCCTTAACTCAGACTCAGTTTCCTATTAATTCATTCAACAAATATTTAAGGATCTACTCTGTGCCATCCATTGTCCTAGGGGCTGGGGTTTCAAAGATGATTAAGACATAGTGCATGCCTACAAGGAGCTTGTTGAAGAGCACAGAGGGGGCACCTAACCTGGAGGTCGGGAAGGATCTGTTCTAAGATGCTCGGCTACCTGTCTTCGAAACCCACAGCAGTCTAGAAGTAGTTATTTAGAAGGTAGGGGCAGAATTACTACTGGGAGTCATGCTGAAATCTATCCCATCTCCTTGCCAGATGATTCCGAGTAGAGCAAGAGCTGGGCTTGGCAAGCCCAGGCCTGTCCTCATGGGCTGACCTGGAATCCTGTCTCCTTCTAAGGTCTATGCAAGGCAATCAATTAGCCGGGCAGACACAGTAAACCTAAAAAAGCTAATGAAAAAGCATAAGACA
>NW_004446421.1:0-1119 GCF_000243295.1 Trichechus manatus latirostris | reverse complement strand
CTATTACCAAAAAAATGTCCAGAGTGTTAGGATTTCTTTTTTTAAGTTCTGGTACATAAAGCAATAAATTCTCAACCATCTCCCAAATTATGACTCATTTCCAGACAATTCAGGATAGTTTAATGGATGAATGAACACAAAACAATTAGAGAACAATGCACACAGGAGTTGATTGTGTGGTTCTTACAATAAGTGCTATGGGAGTTGAGAGAAGGGACTCATGAGTGTGGGCTGAAGCGACTGCAGAGGACTTCAGGCATCAAAAGGCTACAGAGAAGCAGGGGCCACTATGTGAAGAAGGAGAAGCCCAGAGATGAGCAATAGCCTGCATCTCCATCCTTCCCGCTGGCCCGGTGGAGGGGTCTCTGCGAAGGAGAGGAGAACCACCGTTGTTTTCCCTTGTGCTAGAGTTGAGTTTGGACACGGTGAGTCCTAAGAATGTGGCTCTGGATAAGATGCTGGAATGCAGACCCCCGGTGGAGAGCTAGGCATCATAGGAAGTCTTCAAATCCAGGGAAGACAGACAGCCTCCCTCCAGGGTAGAATCTCTCTGCCTCTTCACCTTCTTCTGCCATAACCAGCTCAGCCACAGGGCACTCAGCAGTTTAACAAGCGCAGGTCACGCTGGAGAGATTGGCTACATTATTCTCTCAACCCCTTCAGCAGGGGTGATCTTGTAAAAACGCTGCAAACCTGACCCATTGCGTTACTTTCTGGCTTAAAACCCTTCAAGAGCATTGAGCTGCAACTTTGCCTAACGGTTAAAATCACGGACTCAGGGGCCAGACGGCCTGAGCTTGAATCCTGGCTCCACTATTTATGAGACATGTGATCTTGAGCAGGTTACCTAACCTCTTTGTATCTTAGTTTCCCCATTTGTAAAATGGGCATGATGATGATGGTAATACTTACCTGATAGGGTTGTTGGAGCCCTGGTGGTGCAGTGGTTAAGAGCTCGGCTGCTAACCAAAAGGTCAGCAGCTTGAACCCACCAGCTGCTCCTTAGAAACCCTATGGGGCAGTTCTACTCTGTCCTATAGGGTCGCTATGAGTCAAAATGGACTCAGTGGCAATGGGTTTGGTTTGGTTTGGCATAGGGATGTTATTATTTGTGAAGCG
>NW_004446420.1:1714-4210 GCF_000243295.1 Trichechus manatus latirostris | reverse complement strand
GTGCGTGTGTGCATGTTTGTGTGTGAGTGAGAGAGAGAGAGAAAGAGCAAGAAAGAGTAAGAGAGAACAGGAGGAAGAGCCTGAGACAAAGCAAGAAATCCAGGTAAAGAGGAATCTTAACTGTGACCATTCAGAACCCAGCCCTCCTCTGACACATGTCAGGGTTTTTTTCTGCCACTAGACTCTATTATGGAGCCCTGGTGGAGCAGTGGTTAAGAGCTCAGGCTGCTAACCAAAAGGTCAGCAGTTTGAATCCAGCAGCCACTCTGTGGGAACACTATGGGGCAGTTTTACTCTGTCCTGTAGGGTTGCTATGAGTTGGAACTGACTCGACAGCAATGGGTTTATGGCGGTGCAGTGGTTAAGCATTTGGCTGCTAACCAAAAGCTCAGCAGTTGGAATCCACCAGCCACTCCTTGGAAACCCTATGGGGCAGTTCTACTCTGTCCTATAGGGTCACTATGAGTCAGAACAACTCAATGGAAACAGATTTTTTTGAGACTCTGATACGGAGCCCTGGTGCACAGTAGTTAAGAGCTCAGGCTGCTAACCAAAAGGTCAGCAGTTCAAATCCACCAGCTGCTCCTTGGGAACCCTATGGGTTCTACTCTGTCCTATAAGGTCACTATGAGACAGAATCCACTCTACGGCAACAAGTTTGTTTTTTTGGTAGACTCTGATATAAATGGGCATTGACACCTACTCGGTGCCAAGCTGCTGACCTGTTAACTGGGCATGGGTCACGCATGAGACAAGCAGTCATGTACACTGTTATTGGGGTATGTCAGATAGAGGATGGATCCAGAAACAGTCTGGAGAAACCTAGTGTTGAGTCTAAAAAGAATGAGTAGGTAGAAGACAGCCAGGAGAAGTTTCCAGGCACTACACAGAGGCCTGTGGAAGCATGACATGTACATTCATATACATATATCTGTTTGAGTCCCTGCTTTCAAGTCTCTTGGGTATGTAGTTAAGAGTGGAATTGCTGGATCATATGGTAATCCTGTTTAATTTATTGAGGAACCACCACACTGTTTTCCAGTTGCTGCATCACTATACATTCCCACTAGATATGTACAATGGCTCCAATTTCTCCACATCCTTGCCAAGCTGGTTATTCAAAATAGCCAAAATGGGGAAACAATCCTCATGTTCATCAACTGATGGATGGATAAACAAAATGCTGTATGCCAATGCAATGGAATATTATTCAGCCATAAAAAGAATGAAATACTGATACATGCTGTAACATGGATGGATAGATGTTGGAAACATTATGCTAAGTGAAATAAGCCAGACACAAAAGGACACGTACTTTATGATTATACTTACATGAAACATCCAGAATAAGTAAATGCATAGAAACAGAAAGTAGATCAGAGGTCACCAGGGGCTGGGGGAAAGGGGTAGATGGGGAGTTATTGCTTAATGGGTATTAAGTTTCTGTTTGAGGTGATGAAAAAGTTTGAAAATAGATAGTGGTGATGGTTGCACAACATTGTAAATGTAACTAATGCCACTAAATTGTACATTTAAAATGGTTAAAATGGTAAATTTTATGTTATATATATTTAATCACAATTTAAAAAAATACTGGAAAAAACAAAAAAAAACAACACATTCAGGGGAGCAGTTGGGGGTGCATCATGGAAAGGGTTATCCTAAGGATCTGGATTTGATTCTGAAAGCTACGGGGAGCATCTAAAGACCTGTCAGCATTTAAAGGCATGGCCAGATTTGTTTTGCGGAAAGCTCACGCTGTCTTAGAAGGAGGGTGATGATGACAAGTAAGATGCAGGATCCAGAGCAAGAGTGAGACTTGCTGGAACATCCATTTATATACTGGAGGCAGGCCACACCTCCAAGGAAATTCCCCTTCAACTGATTGGCTGCTCATAGCAGATTTCATCCTGGAGTTGATTATAGCATTATATAATTGCCAAATTACATCATAACTACCAAACCATTGACAATTATGGCCCAGCCAAGTTGACACATGGTAAACATCATATCTTCCAACCTAGGGGCTTATCTTCCAGCTCTATAACAGACAGTGTTTTATATCCATAAGGTTTTCATTGGCTAATTTTCAGAAACAGATAATCAGGCCTTTCCTCAAAATCTGTCTTAGTCTGGAAGCTCTGATGATATCTGTCCACCATGGGTGACCCTGCTGGTATTTGAAATACCAATGGCATAGCTTCCAGCCTGATAGCAACATGCAAGCCACCACAGTGTGACAAACTGACAGGCAGATGGTGGTGAAGATGCAGAAAATCATAGAGAAGGAGGAGGCAAGGATAACACCCAAGTTTCTGGCTCAGGTAACCGGGTAGAACTCAGGAGCCTCAACTACTACGTTGTTGGTTTTTATTGTATCCGGAATATTTAATTTTCCAGCCAGGCAGTTAGTGAACTTCAAGGGAAGGACCATCTTCTTTATACCATTCTCATTACCTTTCACATCTAAAGCATTCAGTGAATTTATTTTTTTTT
>NW_004446420.1:0-1032 GCF_000243295.1 Trichechus manatus latirostris | reverse complement strand
CCCCAAAATATGTGTTGAAATCCTGGCACCTATACCAGTAAACATGATCCTACTTGGAAATAGGGTTTTCTCTTTTATGTTAATTAGGTCATACCTGAGTAGGGTGGGTTCTAAATCTAATCTAAATCTAAAACTTCTGAGTTATGAAAAGAGCAGAACAGACACACAAGGAGAAGAGGAAGACAGACAATGAATATAGATCTATCTGCATGGATTGCTAGCAGCTATTAGAAGCTGAAATAGACAAAAGGAAGGACTTCCCCCTAGAACCACACCCTGAATTCAGACTTCTAGCCTCCTAAACTGTGAGAAAGTACATTTCTGTTCTGTAAAGCCACCCACTTGTAGTATTTGTGTTACGGTAGCACTAAGAAACTAACACAAGGTGAAAATGATACAAGGAAGGGGCGACAAGCCACAGACTCTAGAGGCTAAAAAAGGCAAGGAATCAGATTCTCCCCTCAGACCTTTAGCCCAGTGAGATTAATTTTGGACTTCTGACCTCCGCAACTTTAAGATAACAAATTTGTGTTGCTTTAAGTTCACTAATTGTATACAGTGAAACCTGTGAGAGCCGGAACCCAATGGGACTGTCTTGTTTTTCCAGTCTCACAAGTTTTCTGCCTTTGACAGGGTGCAGTCTTACCACTTTTCTACCTCTCCTTTTAATGGAAAATATTTGAGTTTTCCTCCTCTGACAGGTTTCTGTCTTACCTAGGTTCCAGCTTTCACAGGTTTTACTGTAGCCATCTGTTACAGCAGCAGAAGGAAACAAATACGCAGAGAGAACAGGAGGGGATACCTGGCTTTGCTTGTTTCTGACAGTGACGTTCTCCATCCCGCGTCTTCATCTGAAAGGTCATATATGTTGACAAGTGTGGTCTCTGAGCATCTCAGCGGCAGCTTGTTATTTTTCTTTGGAACTGAGAGCACAGGGATTGGTGTTTCTTGAGTGAAATTGTTAGCAGTGTTTCCAAAGTGATCCAGAAAGTATCTGGTAATGAGTTCAAGGTTTGTTTTTAGAGGATTTTC
>NW_004446419.1:2724-4175 GCF_000243295.1 Trichechus manatus latirostris | reverse complement strand
GTCACTCAGAGACAAATGACTTGATAGAGTGATGGAATGGCCTGCTGGATGCACAGTTTTTGTACAAACTGTGAGAAAAGCCCTTAGCAAGTTTGGGATGCTGTCCTATCTGATGCTGTATATTCACTGGGTATATATGCTTGGTAAAGTAGAGGGTCAGTGTAAAAGAGGAAAGACCCTCTAGGATACGGGATGACTCACACTGACTGCAACCATGGGCTCAAGCATAACACCAATTGTGAGGATGGGGCCAGGACTGCTAGTGTTTTGTTCTGTTGTACATAGAGTCACTATGAGTCAGAATCGATTCGACAGCACCTAACAACTACAACATACCGTAAACTGGTGGCAATATATGATGTCATCTCTCCCATAGCTGAAATGCAGGAATCCAAGGTGGCAGAAGTCACACTAACTATTAGGCTAAATAATCTCTGGGGGATAATTTTGCTTCCTACTTTTGCAAACTTAGACTTCATAGATTTGGAAGACCCAGTGTTCTAGGGAGCACAGCCGAAAATGGCCCTGGATCACTATGAACTTCACATGTCAGCGTACTTACAGGCAGGAAAAGACCATTCTCCACCCAAATTTGTGTCTCAGGAATCTGACCAGAATGGACTACATTAATAGGCTCCTTGTATCAGTTTTCTGGTTGGTTTGGCCAATGTGAAACTCTAGCAATGAACCAAAATGAGGAATGATAGTGGAGAAGATAGGGTCATTTATATTCATCTCTTCTCTGTAGGATCACAGTGGGCTGGCTGTGTTCTTCTGCAGTGGCCTTCTCTACTAAGCTCTTCATTTCTAGGTTTTTGCAGCTATCCTCTATCCTAGGAGTGGTAGACTGCTTCTGCTGTTACTAGCCTGGGAGAGTGCTCCCACATTTGTTCTCCTTTACACTGCCCAAGCTTTGTAAATATTCCCATTATTAAACTCTTCTCAAGTTATCTATCTTCAGTGTCCTGGCAGTATCTTTGCAGGTATAAGTATGCAGAGTTTAAAGCTAAAGTCCATGTTTTCTTGCCTAGTAATCTTACTCTCCGAAGTACTCATTGAAAAAGTTCATTGTTTATTTCTAAGGAAATATTTATAAGCTCAGAAACATACTATGCAATCTCTTTTGCTATCCCATGTTTCACTCAACAGTATATTTTAACTATAAAGAGTCTGAAAATGCTTTAGAATGGCTTCAGAGTATTTAGGGGTGTGCATGTCACATAAATACTTTAATTTCTCAACAATTGGTAAATAGTTCAGTCGTTTCACTTTAAACTCTGTTTCCCGGAGCAAACTTGCATAAAACTAAATCTTTGTGCACAACCATAATTACTCAATATATAATTGTTTAAGAAAGGAAGTATTTATGTACATTTCCTTACTATTTAACTATCCAAAAGTTAAGCATATTGGCTTCTAGAGATGATCAATATGACTGTAACAAAATTATT
>NW_004446419.1:0-1073 GCF_000243295.1 Trichechus manatus latirostris | reverse complement strand
TTAATTAGTTTAACAAATGATGGGCATAATTACATTGTTCAAGAAAAACTCTTCCAAAACTTTCTTTTTTGAGTACAGCCGATCTATGAGAAGGTGTTTTCAGAACATAATTAGCCAAAAGTTTCCCTGCGGGTATTTGATAACTTACAGGTGAATAAACATCATATCCTTGTGTCCATGTAGAAGCCCATCTTTGACTATTGCTCAGCCTTGAGCACACCTTCTGTGTGTCAAGCGTATTTAAATCTTTGATGACCTAAACTATGTGAGTTTCTATATTGTCTGATACTTGGTTGTATATTTCTCTTCTTTTTAGTATAGCTATAGCAAAAACTATTCTTGATTCTCTCTACTTTCTTTTTCCAGTACCCATTTTTGGGTAACTAAAGAATACTCAGGAACCCTGGTGGCACAGTGGTTAAAACATCCACTGCTAACCAGAAGGTCAGCAGTTCAAATTCGCCGGCTGCTCCTTGAAAACCCTAAGGGACAATTCTACTCTGTTCTATTGGGATGCTATGAGTTGGAATGAACTCTGTGGCAATGGGTTTAGTTTTGTTTTAAAGAATACTCAAGTAGTCTTGGTAGCACAACAGTTAACCACTAGGCTGCTAACCTAAAAGTTGTTCGTTCAAACTTACCCATTATCTCTGAGGGAGAAAGAGTTAATGATCTGTTCTCATAAAGAGAAAGCCTGGAAAATCCTATGGTTCTACTGTGTCACTTGAGGTCATTGTGTGTCAAAAATTGACTTGATGGCACCCAGCAACAAAGAATACTCAGTGTGGTCCTCAAAGATTTCATATTTATCTCTCTTTCCTCTTTAAGTTCACTTTTCTCAGACTTCCGGTTCCTATGTCGTGGATAGGGATGGGAGAGGCAAAAGACAAATTATTTCAATAGTGAAGAATATATTACTGATAAAGACTTACTGAGAACCTCGTCCAACAGCTTTAGCACTTGAAAGACACCTGCAGACATAGTACTATAATTTGTTTATAGTTATGGAATTTCTGAAGAGTGGATCTAGAAAGTAACGCCAATTTTATCTCCTAAACAACCTCTCCACCACG
>NW_004446418.1:2489-4213 GCF_000243295.1 Trichechus manatus latirostris | reverse complement strand
TAACATTTAAAATCAGGCTATCTTTATTTTTACAGCACCCAAAAGTTTCTCTCTTGTGATTTACAACAGAAACAGTTCTTGATGCACAAAATGTCATGAGAGGCTGGTACTTAAAGAGCCCGTGGAAGTTTAAGTGATTTCAAGAGAGCTCTTCATCATTAGCTCCAAACCACTTCATCAGGAGGAAGTCAAAATACGTACGGCATATCAATCACTCGGGACCATGGGGAGGAAGGTTAAGGATAATTCACCATAAAGCAATGGCCGGTGGACCCAGCTTGTCACGTGGTGGGTGCAGGAGAGGGAAACTGAGGAAGACGGGGCAGGAATACACGTGCATCATGGGCAACAAGGAAGGACACATTTTTCCAAAAGTTTGGAAGAGCATTCGTGACTAGGAAGACAGAGTGAGAGGCCCATAGACAGAAGCCACAGTGGTGAAGTAAGAACAATCTAGTTCCTGGAAACTAACGACATAGAAGTGAGGATGTCTGAAGGTCGATGCAGGTCCCTATGGGTGTGAGTCCTGACAGATGGTGTGTGAGATTGTGCGAGCATTCTGTGAAATTGCAGCCTTAACTGGGACCCATCTCTGCACAGGATGATTCTTGGATCGCTCCTTGAGTCGAAGCAAGATTTTAATCATGAAAGTTGCTGACTCCGCCTTGATTGCAGTTTTATTTAACGATCACCTGGGGCTGTGCTCGGTGGTTTGAGTGTTTTTAAATTAAGATATGACAGGGGAGGCGTTCCGCTTCCCAACCAGCGAGCTACTTAATTTGGACAACCCATCCTACTGAGAACAACTAGAGAAGAAGCACAAAATACATGTTTAAATATCTGCCAGTGACGCTGCCACCACTCCCCTGGCAGTCTGTCCCACTGTGGGGGCTTGTGTGTCGCTGTGATGCTGGAAGCTGTGCCGCAAGTATTTCAACACCAGCGGGGTTGTCCATGGTTTCAGCAGAGCTTCCAGACTAAGATCAGGAAGGAGGGTCTGGTGATCTACTTCCAAAAAGTAGCCAATGAAAACCTTACGGATCACAACAGAATACTATCTGATATAGTGCTGGAAGATGAGCCTCCTAAGTTAGAAGGCACTCAGAATACACAGTGGCCGCAACAATGGACTCACTCACACCAACAGTGGTGAAGACGGCGCAGGACCAGACAATGTCTCATTGTGTTGTACTTGGGGTCGTCGTGGGTCGGAGTAGCTTGATGGCAGCTAACAACAGCGATGTCTACTTGTCATCAGTCCCTTTGGGGACAGGGGGTCTGAGTGAGCCATGACCCCCTGAAGCAGCATCCCGTCTCCCTGGAGCCTCTGAGAGATCCATTCCGTGGACGTCCTCTGAAAGGGGAGAGAATCTGAAGTCTGAAAACGTTTATCAGTTATCACTTTACTTCTAATCAATGGACTGGAAGGAAATCAAACAGGAGGCCCTGCTGATAACCTTCACCTGCAAGCGTTTCAGCCTCGCCGCTTCTTCAGAAGAAGGCTGATAACGACTCAAGCTAGGCTTCGAAGAACCACTCATGGGTGAAAGTGGACACAGGAGGACCCTCTGGCGGCCACCCACCCTCTCTCCCTACGCGGACTTGTTTACACACTCCCTGGCAAACGAACTCCACCACCAAAGTGAAGTGTATTTGCTTCATTTCATACCTACTTTGCCTTGTTGAATTTAAAGTGCTTTGCTATTTTCTTTCCAGTGGAAGAT
>NW_004446418.1:0-1179 GCF_000243295.1 Trichechus manatus latirostris | reverse complement strand
ATCTGCCCTCCCTACAGATCCTGGTCTAAAAGACCAGGAAGACCTTGGATTCCTCTAGCCTAACCCTTCCAGATTAAAGGTGAAACTGTAATATCCATTGGGTAGGCCCACCAAAACAGGAGAAGTAGCAACCACGTGTCCTGGCTGGAGGGAAATGAAATTTGTCTTCTGGTTAAACATACAGGAATGTGTTTCTTCTAGCCTTTCAGATCCGGAAGCGTGAGGGTTAGGGGCCATGCCAAGCCGTCAGTGAAGCCTGGAACTCCGAGCTTGTCCGGTCCTGCCTCCTTCTGTGTAAGGGGCTGGGCGTTTCCAGAATTCAGACCTGGGAAATGGGAATGGCGGTTTTCAGTCATTAATGGTTAAATATACGATTAAGCTCCATGAGCCATTGAACCAAAGGTGCGGGGTTGCGGGGGCCGGGAGGCATGCCAAATATTTGCTTGTTGGGAGTAGGGTCTTATTAAAACAAAACAAAAGGGGGTGCAAATGAAGAAAACTGACATGTCCCTTCTTATTAACCAGTTGCCACTGAGTAGATGCTGACTCCCAGCAACCCGGTGTGTGTCAGAGTAGAACTGTGATTCATGGGTTTTCAATGGCTAATTTTTTAAAATAGATTGCTCGGCCTTTCTTCTGAGGTGCCTCTGGGTGGACTTGAACCGCCAACCTTTCAGTTAGCAGCTGAGCAGCCTTATGGTTGCATGTGGGCCAGCCTTTTCGCTCTTTTGTTTCTCGTCCCACCCTGTCTTCTTTTCCGTTAAGCAAACATTTTAGCACACGATTCTAGTTCGTCTGTTGGCTTTTTAGCTGTATCTACCTATCTATTGCTGTGGAGTAAATTTCGACTCATAACAACCCTATACACATCTACATTAAAAGGAGCCCTGAAGCCACAATGGTTAAGAGCTCAGCAGCTAACTGAAAGGTTAGTAGTTCGAACCCACCAGCAGCTCCATGGGAGAAAAGACCCAGCAATCTGCACCTGTAAAGATTACAGTCTGGGAAACCCTGTGGGGAAGTTCTGCTCTGTCCCACAGGGTCACTATGAGTCAGAATCAACTCGACAACACACAACAAACAAGTCTGCGTTATTGATTAGCAACTACTCTAGGTATTATAGCATTCATCTTTAATTTTCATAATCTGATTAAAGTTAATATTGCATCATTTTCAGTA
>NW_004446417.1:2195-4204 GCF_000243295.1 Trichechus manatus latirostris | reverse complement strand
AGAAGGTGCTCTACTTATGATTACAGCTTTACTGTAGGAAAAAAAGGATACAAAGAGAGGCATAGGGCGACGTTTGGGAGGGTTCCTGAGGCGGAGTTTCCGTGTTCCCAGAAGGGACGCACTACCCTCTCACGTGCATAAATGTCTTTCACCAACCAGAAGCCCACAGAGCTACTGTGTTCAGAGCTTTTATTGGGGGTTTCATCCCGTAATGCAAACTCCAGCCCGTCTCCCGAGGTCCATCGATATCACCAGGTAATCATGAGGTATTATGTGTGGGTCTCTTTAGCCTGCCCAGTCCCCACCTCAGAGTCAACTCTTCACCTCACCTAACCCATTAGTTAGGTGTGGTCTGGAGTCTTATGGAAGACACTTAAATTTCCAACATCCTAATGGTCACTTCTCTTGAATCAAGGACAAAGGCCAAGTCACCTTAGGTAAAGCTAAATTTTTTGTCATACAGGGGCTTACTTCTGAAAGAAGATCATTCTCTCTGTATGAGAGTATGTGTACCAACAGGTGGCTTGATACTTGTCTGCTATTCACTTATTCACCTTATTCTTCTTGATTTTTGCTCCCTAGTTTTGTCAATTTTTTTTAACCTTGAATTTTCACGTGAGTAAACAACAAGCAATGTCTGTTGACTAAAATGAGAAGACCTATGTAAGTCCTGTTATACTTGACCCTGAGAGAAGAGCTTAGTTTGAGATGTACTTCCCGCCTGCCTTTCTTTTTTTTTTTTAATAAACTTTTTACCCTAGTAGCCCTTGAATACAAGCCAAAGTGAACTTCCCTTAAAAATTATTCTAAATTTGCATTAAAACTAGTTTCTAGTAGTCATAGCTAAAACTGAATAGGAACTTGGAGATGAGAAGCATCACCCTGTTGCAGCTACAGCTGACTCTCAACAGAGCACGGGAACGAAGACAGGGACCTAACTTTGTACTAGTCAGTACAGCCCTGCGGTTCGATGGATCATCTTGTGTGGCTGTTCTCGCCATGCTCTTGGAACTCCCACCCAAGTGATTGGGCAGGACTGTGCAGACAGGGATTGCAAAGGGATTGGTCAGTTTTGCCGTCCTGCTGGGCTTGAAATGAGCCACCCCAGTGGCGAGAAAGAGAGGATCTCACCATCACCAAGGAAGAACAGCCAGAGAGTGCATCCTTTGGACCCAGGATCCCTGTGCTGAGAAGCTCCTGGAACCAGGAGACACAGAGAGGGAGTGAGCTGTAACTTTGAAGACAGGGAGAAGCGGTGGCAGGAGAGACCAGCAGGAGACGGTGCAGTGGGTTTTCCAACCCATGGAGGGAGAAAGCTGACTGCTTTGGGCAGAGGTAGAGGGCAAGGGAGAGGCGGGCCTGCAAGCACAGCTGGGAAGAGGTTGTCCTGATAAGAACTGTATCCTGAGGGTTCCTGAACCTGAACTGTAACCTGTTACTTCCCAATAAACTTCATAGTTGTGAGTATTGTCTGTGAGTTCTGTGTGGCCATTGCAATGAATTATCAAACCCAGCAGAGAAGTAGAGAGTGCCATGGGAGGGACGGTTGGTGTCAGAATCGGTAAAGATGAAGAAAGGAGGCATATCTGACCTCCCCCTCATAGGGATCAGCCTTGGGTTGTTGATCTTGATTCTCCTTCCCACTGTGAAGTTAGAGGAGGTCAGACACTGCCCCCAAGCCGTTTTTATGAGCTCAAACCAGTGAGTCTCCTGCACAACATTCTCTTTCTAATCTCCCTCTCACTCTGCCCAAAACCAAGCTGCAAAGATCTTCGTCAGAAGTTAGTTCTATGTCGCAGCATATCCTTTTCTAGGATGGGGACACTTTCTTGCATTTAGAGAAGGAAACTTGGTAGACAGGAATAGAAGGGGCACGGGAAAGCAGCGACTTCCTTAAGATCAAGCCAAGTAAAAGCTAAGGACTGGTGCAGGACGGGGCAGCAGACCAGACAGTAAAATTCAGAAAATGGGGCTTGTTTTACAAGAACTAAATTTGCAAAACTTTGAAA
>NW_004446417.1:0-853 GCF_000243295.1 Trichechus manatus latirostris | reverse complement strand
TTCCTGGTATACCCTTTCATTCCCAAAAGTGTCACAGTTCGGGCGATAAAAATTCAGACTTGGCATATGCATATTTTCAACTCTCATCACTCCAGACACAAAACGGCAGGAGTAGGTGAAGCCCAGACTCAGAAGATGGACAAGTGCTCAGTAGCTTTACTGATGCAAAACTGTCTACACTTGGTAACAGCCTGACTCTTAAAACGAGCCAAAACAAACTATTTTCTTTTTTAAAATGTATTTTCACTGCCCATGTGAATGAAACTATGAACTCAAAGGGATATTGACAAGATACTGAATAAAGAGAAGCATGCTATATTCTTAGCTGGGAAAACGTTATAGGTAGTCCCCGACTTATGACATATTCGTGTTACTACGAACCTCGTTTATGGCTGTATATATTTATTTTTTTGGCACATCTTATCGTTAGTAATATGTATAACAAACAATGTTAAAATATATCGCTAAGTTTGTATGTGATATTTCCAACCCCTAAAGACGAAGATTGGATTTATAAAAACACCACTAATAAAAGGCAATAATAATGAAAGCTAAAAGAAAAAAAAGAGGTGTTCAACTTATGTCAGAACTGACTTATGACGGGAGTCATCTGAAAGGAACCCTGTCATATGTCAGGGACTACCTGTACAAGGATGTTACATGTTCCCTCCCTAAATTCATCTACAGATTTATTCCAACTACTGTTTTTATTAACAAAATATTTCAAAGCTCATTTGCCAGCCCATGTGCAAAAGGAGCCCTAGTGGTGCAGTGGTTAAAGTGCTCAGCTGCCAACTGCAAGGACAGCCGCTCTGCAGGAGAAAGATGTGGCAGTCTGCTTCCATAAAGATTA
>NW_004446416.1:2515-4214 GCF_000243295.1 Trichechus manatus latirostris | reverse complement strand
TGCGCGTTAGGGAGCCAATTGTTAAACATTTACCAGCACGCCTTGCTGCATCCCATTTTTTTCTACCACCCTAGTTGCTTGTTGCAATTGCCACTTCTATCCACCCATCCTTCACTGCCTTCTCCAGATCCCTCTTCTTGGAACAGGTCTTCCTCGTGTGGTTGAGGGGAACAAAAAGCCCACCACTGTCTTCCATGTGGCCCTTCATGGTGTCGAAAATCCCCATTAATAATGTCCCTATTGTCATCACTAGGTCCATACCAGTGGCATAGCTAGGGTATTGTACCGGCCCTGGATGCATGGTGCCACTGAGCAGTTTCTAGTAACCCGGTGTGGCCCAACGTCCTTCCTCAAGCATAGTAATGTGTTAATTAAAAGATTAACAAGCTTGGCTTGTATTTTTGAGCTGATATTATGGTAAAGTTATCTAAAACAGGGGTGTCAGATGTTTGGACAGAGGTGTAATTTTAGTGCTTGCCATAGACGTCGTTTTCCGTAGATGCGCCGCTGCCCTACGTGGCTAATAGAAACTGCTCGGTGACTCCATGAGCCCAGGGCTGGTACAATACCTGCCATACCTTTCATACCCCAGTTACACCTCTGCGACACGCCTTTCCGTCATGCCCCTCTCTTTCTGCCATTCCAGCAGCCCAGAAAGCCTGGGCCACATTCTGGGCTTGGAAAAGAGGAAGCCAGAGAGCAGGGAGCAGCAGAAAGGGCATCAGTGTGGGAGCCACATAAGCAGGATTTTGAGTGAGGACTCCATCACATTTTAGCCTGTGACTCCTGATAAGTTGCACACGTTGTGTGAACCTTCATTTTCTCATCTGAAACATGGGGATAACAAAGATATAGTCCTTGCTTACTTTGTAGAGCTGTTGTGAGGTCTGATGCAGTAATATGTAAGAAGATGATTTGTAAACTATCAAGTGTTCTATAATGGCCTTGTCACTGTTTTCACTGCTGGATCTTCAAAATGTCCATGTTAAAAAGTATTTTTAAAAAAATACTCTACAGGGATAATACACCAGCATATATTAGCATACATTAGTTTAGCATCGTAGAAAGTTAGAGCTGAAAGAAATCTTTCAGATCATCTATCAACCCAAAGGGGCCCCTGAGTGGTACAAACAGTTAACATGCTTGGCTGCTAACCAAAAGGTTGGAGGTTCAAGTCCACCCAGTGGCACCTTAGAAGAAAGGCTTGGTGATCTACGTTCGAAAAACCAGCCATTAAAAACTGTATGGAGCACAGTTCTACTCTGACCCATATGGGGTCACCATGACTCGGAATCAACTTGATGGCAACTGGTTTGGGGTTTTTTTGGTATCATCCAATGTCCTAACAGACAGAAAGTTTAAGGAACTTACAAAAATTCCTTACTGGTTTTGGTAAGAGTAAGAACCACCTCAGAAACAACTTCAGCTAAAACTAAAAGGCTTATTTGGGATCTTTGGGCTATGGGGAACGCAGACTCTCTCAGTTGCATCAGGAGAGAAAACAAGGGAAGGGGTCAAGTTATTGCAAAGACATAAGTGTATCATAAGGGGAAAGCTCACAGAAATAACAGTAGTACTGATAATATTGTTTTATTGCTTTCTGTCTGCCATATATTGTTTCCTTTAATCTTCGTGACAAACCTGTGAGTTGTTTTCTCCATTTTACAGATAAGGAGACAGAGCTTACAGGTGAAGTCTT
>NW_004446416.1:0-775 GCF_000243295.1 Trichechus manatus latirostris | reverse complement strand
TCTTCCCTGACCTATGGACTCCCACAGAGGTCACCTTCCTCTCTTCAGACCCTGTCAAGTGGGTAGCTCAGTAACTCACGGTAGCAGTGGTGATGAACATAACTATCGGAATCAAATAGACTCAGATTTGAATCACCTCTGATACTTAACGGCTATATAACTTTGGGAGAGTTACTTAAACTTTCTACACCTCCTTTCCTCATCTGTAGAGGGGAGATGAGATAATATCACAGGCCGCTTATGAGGATAAAATAAAAAACCGCTTACTTAGCATTCCTTCTATTATTTCATATCCTTTCCCTACCCCTTTCATGTTCACCATGTGCCATTCTCTCATAAAGCCACTCATCACAGGGACCATCCCAGAGCCCCAATTAGCACAGTACCATGCTCACGTAGAGACTTGTCGGATTAAGTTACCCTGAACTGAATTAAATTTGAAGATGAGGGCCAGCTGTGAGCTCGTCCAGCAATGGCCTGTCTTGGCAAATTCGACACTAGTCAACACAGCCACAGTTTGGTTCTGAGCGCCTAAGGGATATCAATGCTCCAGGAATATTACACAATTTACCTGCTTCCTCACCATGACTTTTTGAGCAATGTATTTGTCTGAATGCAGGTCAGGAAGTCTTCAATGAGTACCTTAGCCTTAGTGAGGGTTCGTAGCCCAATATTCACACCTTGGGATTAAATAATAGGGCATTAACAAATGATTCTGGTTCTTCTTTCATTTGTCCTCTAGAAGTGATACTATAAAATTACAGAGACTTAAGTC
>NW_004446415.1:2599-4215 GCF_000243295.1 Trichechus manatus latirostris | reverse complement strand
TATTTAAAAGTGTTTTGTTTCAATTTCCAAACTTAAGGTATTTTTCTAGTTATCTTTCTATTATTGGTTTCTAACAACTTCAATTTAGTCACAGAACGTAGTCTTATAATGTCAATCCTTGAGCATAAATTAGTGTGTTGAGTTGTTTAAATCTCTCTGTTTGCTATTTTTTACTGACAGACGTGTATTAATATCTCCCACTAAGATAGTAGATTGTCCCTTTCTCTTTATATATTTTGAAGTTATATTATTTGGTGAATACACGTTTAGAATTGTCCTATCTTCCTGGATAGCTGAATCTTTTATTATTATGAAGTGGCACTCCTTAATCTCAGAATTCTCTTGGTCTTAAAATGGATTTTGTCTGATGTGAATGTAAGACAGGACAACAGTAGGATAAAGTCATCTTCCTTTTGATTAGTTTTTGCTGATATTTGTTTTTCTATCCTCTTTTTTTCTAATTCTTTGTATCCTAATATTTTAGATGTCTTTTATATGACATATAGCTGGATATTGCTTTTAATGCAGTCTGTAAATAACTGTCTTTTAACTGAAATATGTAATCCATGTATATTTATTGTAATTACAGATATATTTGGATTTTTCTCTATCATCTTATTTTGTGCTTTCCATTTGTGCTGCCTCATACGTGTTTCTTTCTTTTCTTGCCTTCTTTTGAATTGATTATTTTTTTTCTTAATTCATATTTTCTCCTATACTAATTAGGAAGTTTTACACTCTACTATTATTCTTTTAGTGGTTCTCCAGAAATTTTAGCATGCATACTTATCAGAGCCTAAAGCTAATTAATATCTTTCCTCTCCTACTCGAAACGCAAGGATCTTAGAATATTTTACTCCAGTTATTCTACAATTTAGGTCCCATTTTTGTTCAGTGTTTTAGTTCTTTTTTTTTTTTAACCCCACAGGTTATGCTTTTTCATTATCATTTTAAAAAGAAAATGTTCAGATTTACCCATATATTTGCTAATTTCTTTGCTTATAATCCCTTTCCCCTCTCCCCTTTAGATCATTTTTCTTCCTATATTTCATTTTTTTAAAGCTTGTTTTATTTTTCCTAAGCATTAGATTTGTCATGCCATTGTTTAAATATTGTTGTTGTTGTTATCATATGCTGTTGAGTCAATTCTGACTCTTAGTCACCATAGGACAGAGTAGAACTGCCCATGGGGTTTCCTAGGCTGTTATCTTTACAGAACAGATTGCCAGGTATTTTCTCCCATGGAGTGGCTGGTGGATTCGAACCACCAGCCTTTCAGTTAGCAGCCAAGCACTTAACCATTGGGCCACCGAGGCACCTTTTAGATTTCATTTAGTGAGGATAAATTGACGGCAAACTCTTTCAGTTATTGTTTGTCTGAACATATTGTTGTTTTTCCCTTGTTCTTAAAATGTAGTTTTACTAAGTATAAAATATATCTTTGCTAGTATAAAACTCTTGTTATATCAGCACATTAAAGATATAGTTCCATTGTTTTTTGGATTCTTCTGGTAAGGAATCGTCTCTAAATCTCGTTGCCATTTGTCTTTGAGGGTACTCTTTCTTTAGGAGTATGTTATAGCTACTTTTAAGATACTCTCTTTGTCTTCAGTATT
>NW_004446415.1:0-834 GCF_000243295.1 Trichechus manatus latirostris | reverse complement strand
GTGCTGTCTTAAGTCCTTCAGTAGGGAACTTGCACTTCTTTTCCCTTTGGTTTTAGGCCTTGCATAGGAGGCTGACCTTTCCCCAGGCCAGTATTTAGCAAATCAACAAGCATAGATGCTTAGCTTTTGAACGGTCCCAAGGGCCACAGATAATTTCAGTTGAGCTGGACCCTAGGTTACTGGCCTCACTCATTATCACCCTTACTTGACTTTAGTTTGTTACTTTGTTGCTAGGCTCAAGTTTTCAATGCTTCATTTTTATTTTCTGTTGCTACTGGCCTTAGTAAATGAGAATGACATATGGACCTGAGTTAAATTGTTGGAGTCATATTTTGTTTTCTTTTAATTGAGTAGTTTTCTTTCTCCACTGCACTGTGCTATGGACGGGAAAATACACTGACATCTTAGTAACTCTAACTAATCTATTATCCACCTGCTAAGATGTAAACACAATCCATGTGGCAAATTACTTTATATGCTGATAAGGCCTGTGTTTTGGAAAAATGTTGGGCTGTTTGTATCCAAAACGTTGTTTTGAATCAAGTCATCTAAAATATGCCGATTAAGAATAGAGAGTGGTATCCTGAATAGCATCGTAAAAATTCCAGGAAGGGTCAGGCTACAAAACACGAGATGTAGTGAGTCTATAATTAGACATCAGCCCTGGTTTATTTTATTGCGCGCCTTCTTGGGCTTGGCTCTGGTGTTGGTCAGAGAACAACTCTCTAGCCCAGAGTCGTTCACTTTAGAAGATGACCCAGGAGGCAGATCTAACTCCCTCAAAAGCTAAGACAGAGTAAGCACTTTATTTATTATGTTGTTTCCTTCATGGAA
>NW_004446414.1:0-4215 GCF_000243295.1 Trichechus manatus latirostris | reverse complement strand
GTTTATGTGGCCCATTCTGTCTCTTGGGCCAATATTTTCCTTGTGTCTTTGGTGTTCGTTCTCCTTTACTCTAAGTGGTTGGGACCAATTGATGCATCTTAGATGGCCGCTTGCAAGCTTTTAAGACCTCAGACGCCACTCACCAAAGTAGGATGCAGAACATTTTCTTAATAAG
The DNA here is from genome assembly GCF_000243295.1 of Trichechus manatus latirostris. Taxonomy (NCBI): domain Eukaryota; kingdom Metazoa; phylum Chordata; class Mammalia; order Sirenia; family Trichechidae; genus Trichechus; species Trichechus manatus. The sequence goes on along the minus strand of NW_004446414.1, from coordinate 4,040 downwards.
CTTTGTTATGCTAGTTGACATAGATGTCCCCTGAAAGCATGGTCCCCAGACCCCGCATCCTTGCTGCTCTTGTCTTAGAATGTTTTTAAACCTAAATGGGGTCAGGTTATATGTATGGTTCTGCATCTTGCTTTTCTTTTTATTTAATTAAATCTATTGGAACTCTTTCCATTTCAGTAAAATACAGGCCTGCGTCATTCTTTCTAACAGCCGCATGGTACCACATGGCATGGCTGACCCCATCATTTATTTAGACTTTCCCGTATTGCTAACCGTTTACATTATTTCCACTCTTTTCCTTTCCTTCTGTATATCTAAGAATTTCTTTAGGTTACATCATTAAAAGTAGCCTTCTTAGGTCAAAGGGTATATAAGTTATTATTTTCATAGATACTAATAAATTGCCCTATGTTTGCCTTCCAGAGTGTTTTTATTTGCATACCACCTGTTAATTTGGGGGAGGCACAGTCACACTTTTGTATGCATAATACATTTAAGGGGTAAATCACCCTCCTTTCTTTATATTAACTTGTGTCGTTAAGTGCACGCACATTAAAGGCTCAGCTGTCTTCATTTATCACGTTTCTCTCTTCTTGTAACTAGATGCTCTGATTTCTGGTTTCTTCCTTTCACTTTTTTAAATACTATGTTTTCAGTGAAGGTTTACACAGCAGTTGAGGTTCCCATTCAGCAATTTCTATGCAAGTTCAGTAACACTGGTTACATTCTTCACAATACATGAACGTTCTCATTATTTGCACTCTAGTTGTTCCATTTCCATTAATCTAGTTTCCCTGCCTCTTAGATTCTCATCTCTGTTTTAAAAGTAATTGTTGACCGTTTGGTTTCATATAGGTGATTTTTTTTTTTTCAAAAATTTATTGTTAAAAATGCGAATCATACAGGTGGTATAGAATGGCTATTTCTTTGTTAACCAGACAAGCACTTTCTTTTTTTTTTTTTTTTAATTTATTGTACTTTAGATGAAGGTTTACAGAACAACTGGTTTCTCATCAAACAGTTAGTACACATATTGTTTTATGACATTGGTTAACCCCACGACATGTCAACGCTCTCCCTTCTCGACCTTGGATTCCCTATCACCAGTTTTCCTGTCCCCTCCTGCCTTCTAGTCCTCGTCCCTGGGCTGTTGTGCCCCATTAGTCTCGTTTTGTTTTATGGGGCTGTCTGATCTTTGGCTGAAGGGTGAACCTCAGGAGTGACTTCATTACTGAGCTAAGGGTGTCCAGGGGCTGTATTCTTGGGGTTTCTCCAGTCTCTGTCAGGCCAGTAAGTCTGGTCCTTTTTTGTGAGTTAGGATTTTGTTCCACACCGTGATTTTTTTAAAGGAGGACAGTGCTTATGGGTGATATCTTTTGAGCCAATTGCTATGTAACTATAAGGTGACCTCAGGGGTTAGTTTCAGTTCAAGGTTTGAAGAGTATCTTAGGGCAGTGGTCGCTGAAAGTCCTCCAGTCTCAGCCAGTCCAGTAGGTCGGGGTTTTTTTTAGGAATTGGAAGTTTTGTTCCATATTTTTCTCCAGTTCTGTCAGCGTCTGTCTATCATTGCCCTGATTAGAACGGTCAGTAGTGGTGGCCAGGCGCTATCTAGTTCTTCGGGTACTTCCTTTGACTTTTTAGTAGCTGCTGCTATTGTTAAGTGCTGTTGTGTTGGTTCTGACTCATAGTGACCCCATGTGACAGAGTAGAACTGCCCCATAGGATTTTCTTGGCTGTAATCATTAAAGAAGCAGATCTGCCAGGTCTTTCTCCCACGGACCCTTTGGGTGGGTTCAAACCTCCAACCTTTCGATTAGCAGCTGAGCACTTAATCACTCGCCACCAGGGCTGCTCGAGGTCAGGTGGGTTCTCATTGTTCCTTCGTGCTTCTCTTGTCCTCAGGGAGACCCGGCAAGCGCGTCGTGGGCACCATGCAGGGCGGAGACTCAGATGGTGAGGTGAGTCCGGCAGCTCCCTCTGACGCCTCTGTCCTGTCCCATGCCGTCTCCGGCTGGTCTGGACTAGAATGCCCGAGGGGCTAGCCAGCCGGCTGCGGGCTGCTGATCCTCAGGTCCGCCCAGCGCTTGGTTCGTGGCAGGGCTTGGCCTCCTAAGGAACTGAACTGTTTTCTTTGCTGGTCGATGGCTCATTTCTTTTCTGTTCAAACGAGTGTGCTTGCCTGTTTTTTCCCTTTCTCACTCTTCTTTCCGTTCTCACTTTCCAAAGACGGAAGCAGCACCAGCTCCCTTAGGTAAATGCAAGACTTGCAGCTCCAAGAAGCAGGTTGGTTTTCTCTGTCACCTCGTCCGTTTATCTGTGTCTAAACCGGGGAGGGATTGGATGTACGAGTCGGCCCCAGACTGCCGCTTTCCCGCTCCTGGGCAAGAAGTCACTCAGAAGGAGCCCACCAGTGAATGGCCAAGTGATCTGAGGTGCCCGTGCTAGGGCAGAGGCTGTGGGTGGGCTCATGGGCCCTTGGCTGCAGCCTGAGATGGAGGGTGCCTTTGCGGGGCGGCCCTCTCTGGAGCTCCATCTGGGCAGAGAACATGGAAGGATGCTGTCCCATGACCTGGCTCATAGTGCCTGGGCACGAGACTGCAGGACTGCGTGGGTAACCGAGTAGGAAACCTAACCAGCATAGGACGACAAGTGTGGCCCCTGTGGCATTGGGTTGTTGGTACCGCCCAGCCAGTCTCTCTGGCCTGCCTTCTCTGTCATGGTCCTGGGTGGTGCTGCTCGGCCCGGGGGGCTGTCTCCGTCAGGAAATGGAGGCTGAAGGCCAAGTGTGCCCAGAGCAGGGCTTAGGGGCCATGCCAGGATAGGAGCATGGCCTCGTGTTCTTGTATTAAAAAGGCACGTGCTAAGTGCCACCAGTGTCCACTCTTATGGGGAGGGAGGGCCTTGATGCCTGAAGGTGGGCCCTGGAGAGGCAGAGAAACCACCTCCAAATTTAGCCAGGTGGGGGACAGATGGTTAAGTAGCTTCTCTCCCTCTGCCTTTCCCATCTAGGACAGAAATCCGGAAAGCCTGGCTAGGGAGCGGGCAGTGCCTGGGAAGCACCGTCTGGCCTCCTTCTGTGTGATTTGCTGACCCTTGGCCTGCTGGCTGCTTTCTCGAATGACCGCACTAGCGTAACCACGATTTTCCCTGGGCCTTGCTGTTGTCCCTTGTGCGTTTCAGGGAGGCTTATTCCCTCTGGTTGGCCCTCAGCATCGGAGCTTCTCCGTTATACGTTCACGCGCTCCTTCAGCATGTGCTCACTGAGTGCCTGTTAGGGACTGTGGGGCTGCAGCAGTGAGTGGGTGCAAAGCCCCTGCCCTCACGGAGCTTCCGCTCCAGGAGGGGAGACCAGCAATAATCAAGCCATCATGTCAGGAGTGATCTGTGTAAAGAAGGAAAGTAAAGCAGGTTAAGGGGACAGGGAATGACAGGGACAAGGGAGGAGTGTGATGTCTTTGGATTGGTCAGGGAAGGTCTCTGATAAGGACGTTTGAGGAGAGGCCAGAGTGAAGGAGGTGGGTTCTGGGCCTGGGGAATGTGGCTTGTGCACTTGAGGACCAGCAGTGCTGGCCTGACTGGCGTGTGTGAACTTGAGGGGACAGTGAGAGAGGCAGCGGGGCCAGGCCCTGCAGAGCTTTTAGGACGTGATGAGGACACTGCCTTCTTCCCTGAGTGCAGTGGAAAGGCGTAGGGGGGATGGTGGCAGGGAGGCGCGGGGGGGAGGGGACAGCGGCGGTGGTGGTGGGGGGGGGATGGCAGCAGGGGGCGTGAGGGATCCAGAGCCCAGTGCTAAGCTCTGCCTTATGTTCTAAGGGAAGGCCATGAGGAGGCAGTTGCAGCCATCCAGGTCAGAGACGCTGTGGCTTAGGCTGGGGTGGTTTTGATGGAGGTGCCGAGAAGTGGCCGGGAGAGAGCCTGATTAGGGTGTGTTTAAGAGGCAAGGTGGGGGCAGTAGGCTCAACAACTCGTTCAAGGAGTCTGCTGTAAGGTGAACAGAGAAACGGGCAGAGTAGCCAGAGGGGAAGGCAGCGTGAGAAAGT
>NW_004446413.1:2807-4186 GCF_000243295.1 Trichechus manatus latirostris | reverse complement strand
ATAAAAAATGTCCTCTGTTGCTTATCCCTTGTAATCATGTCTCTAGTTTCCTGGTTTCTATATATATTTGTGTAGATTTGGGAGCAGAGGTAAATGTGTATTATCTGTATGCTATACTGTATTGTAGGAAAAGTCCAAAAATAATTCTATGTTAGAAAAAGCTTACTGAATATTTGATACCCTTTTCTTTTCTTTTTTTTTTACTATTCCATTGAAGCCCCTTAAAATGATGGTAAAAGTGGAGAAGACAGTAAATAGATTGGTGATTGATTTGGGGGGATGTATTTGAATTGTGGAGCCATAGTGGTGCGGTGGTTAAGAACTTGGCTGCTAACCAAAAGGTAAGCAGTTTGAATCTACCAGCCACTCCTTGGAAACCCTATGGGGGCAGTTCTACTCTGTCTGTTGGGTCACTATAAGTCAGAATAGACTCAAAAGCAAGGAGTTTTTTTTGTTTGTTTTTTGGTATACTTGAACTGCAGTGTTGGTGAAGAATATTGAATATACCATGAACTGCCAAAAGAATGAACAAATCAGTCTTGGAGGAAGTACAGTCAGAAGTGAGGACTTTGTCTTGCTTACTTTGGACACATCATTAGGAAAGACCAATTGCTAGAAAAGGACATCATTTTTGGTAAAATAGAGGGTCAGCAAAAAGACAGAAACCTTCAGTAATATGGATCGACACAATAGCGGTAATAATGGACTCAAACATACCAACAACTGTGAAGATATCACACATGGGACCAGGAAATGTTTTTTCTGTTGTGTATTATATTGCTATGGCTCAGAGCCAACTCAATGGCAGTGAACAACAGTAAACCTCAGAGTTTATTAAATGTCTAGGATATTCTCAATGGAGAGATACGATTTATAGGAAAGAGGGCTTTGTTGAGCAGGAAACAGATCTGAGCCCAAGAAATTCAGAGAGACTAGGGGTTTAGAAAGTCAAGATGAGTTGAAGAATCCTAGAGTGAGATATGGAAACAAAAATCTGGGGAGTAATTGAACTAATCTAGCTGGAAAAATTACCCATTCCTCCAAATTCTCCAAAATCTGTGTATACTGACCTTTGTGAAATCCAGTATGTAACAAATCCTAGCCCTTCAACCTCCACCATTACCTACACAGATAGACATATAAGCCAGAAGAATTCCACCATAAATAAATTAAATGAACTGAGCGTCCAAACATGGGTATTTTGTGTGAGAGTTCAAGGATTGATCTCTTAGGATGATGTCTAACCAAAATAAAGATAACTCTTTCAAAAAATTGATTCTATCAATGCTCTTAACCCTCAGAGAACTTAAGTCCAATTTCTTGATATTGAATAGAGATCATCAGAGAATGCTCAGAGCATTGTTGAATCATTATAAACA
>NW_004446413.1:0-1345 GCF_000243295.1 Trichechus manatus latirostris | reverse complement strand
TTGCTTACTGTGTCCTAGCTTCTTGTTTTGTTTTGTTTTGATATGCTCCAATAGGCTGCTCATGTGAGCTAGTTTGATTTTTGGTGCCTTTGAAGCTCTAACATCCTGCCACCAGGTAGTTATATCTGTAACTAGGTATGTCAGCCCAGGAGTCTGTTTACTTTTCTTGTATGGATTCAGCTCAGGTGTCCAGGTAGTCAGTCACCAAGTGTGTGGTGCAGGCTGTCATCTACAGTCCTACACAGACAGGGGTGATTGGTATAGGCACAGGTATCTGGCTGCAGTAGAGGGATATGTGCTGAGCAAGGCAGGGGGCTGACGGCTGCCCCTGAGTGTCATGGAGGAAAGTGTGTCCCTGTTCCCTAGAGCACATAAGTGGGTGGGTTTTGCAGCTGGGCACGCAATGCTGTTGGCTCTAAGGACTGTGATGCACCTCCTATTTTTGGACCCCAGTCATGGGTGGCCAGGTGGCATGGATGGAACCACCAGTACTCAGGCTCCTGATGTGGGTTGGTGAGGACCCTGCTTAACGGGCAGAACAGTGTCAAATGTCATGAACCTGCCACTTTACCACATAGCTGATACAGCTAAAGTTAGGTTTCAGGTGTATACCTTTTTGTTCTATGCTAATGAGGGCCTATGCTGTTGAAATAGGCCCACACAGGTCTATGCAGAGGTGAAAGACATTCAAAGTCCATGGACCCCTTATGCCTGTACCCAGGCAAAGGAGATGTGATTACCCTTAGTTCTTGGCTTATGGGAGCTGGCAGATTATTTTTTCCTGTTTGTTAATTTGTTCCCTCTCCAAGGCTGGGAAAATGGATCAAGGCATGTGACGAGTCCTACTTCTGGCACAGGGGACTCAGCGATCACTGAAGCTGGCCCAGGACCCAGTGCAGAGCAGAAAGGGGGCAAGAGAACGGGAGGAGGTTTTTCTCAAAGGGGATACTTTTTTAACCTGTGCAGAAGGTCAGATGCATGTACTTATTTTTTGCTGAGTGAGGGCCACTTTTCACTGGTTCTGGAGGCATGAGTTGACTCTCTGCTGCTGAGTCCCTCCTGATGTGGAAAACGCCTCCCAAGCACCACTGCTTGCCTCACTGGGCACACTAGCCGATTCGGCCTGAAGGGTGCCAGCTCCTGCTGGGTCAGGTCTGGCAACTTGTGCTACTTCTAAACTGTCTCTCCCACCTCCTGCCACTCAGTCTGATTCCTCAACTTTGCCTTTGATGTTGAGGGCTCCTAGATTGTCATATATAATTGTTTTTTTGGTCTTTGTCATAAGAGGGACCACAGGAAACATCTGATTACTCCACCATCTTGGCTGCTCCTCCTGTCTTAATTT
>NW_004446412.1:3233-4216 GCF_000243295.1 Trichechus manatus latirostris | reverse complement strand
CTGGAGATTGCATGATAGAATTTTCAAGACCAACAACTTCTTCATTGCAAATACCTTTTTTCAACAACATAAATGGCGACTTTACACATGGACCTTGCCAGATGGAACACACAGGAATCAAATAAACTATATCTGTGGAAAGAGACAATGGAAAAGCTCATCATTAGTCAGAATAAGGCCGGGGCTGACTACAGAACAGACCATCAATTGCTCATATGCAAGTTCAAGTTGAAGCTGAAGAAAATTAGAACAAGTCCACAAGAGCCAAAATACGACCTTGATTATATCCCACCTGAATTTACAGACCATGTCAAGAACTGATTTTACACATTGAACATTAATGACTGAAGACCAGATGAGTTGTGGAATGACATCATACATGAAGAAAACAAGAGGTCATTAAAAAGACAGGAAAGGAAAAAAAGATCAAAAACGGATGTCAGAAGAGACTCTGAAATTAGCTCTTGAATGTAGAGTAGCTAAAGCAAAAGGAATAAATGATGAAGTAAAAGAGCTAAACAGAAGATTTCAGAGGGCAGCTCGAGAAGACAAAGTAAAGTATTATAATGAAACGTGAAAAGACTTGAAGTTAGAAAACCAAAGGGAAGAAGACACTTAGCATTTCTCAAGCTGAAAGAACTGAAGAAAATATTGAATGAGGCAGAAAGCATCAAAACAAGATGGAAGGAATACACAGAGTGACTGTTCCAAAAAGAAATGGTCGATGTTCAATCATTTCAGGAGGTAGCATTTGATCAAGAACTGATGATGGTACTGAAGGAACAAGTCCAAGCTGTACTAAAGGAAACGGTGAAAAATAAGGCTCCAGGAATTGACAGAATACCAGTTAAGATGTTTCAACTCACAAATGCAGCACTGGAAGTGCTCAATCGTCTATGTCAAGAAATTTGGAAGACTGTTTCCTGGCCAACCAACTGGAAGAGATCCATATTTGTGCCCATTCCAAAAAAAGGTGATCCAAC
>NW_004446412.1:0-1031 GCF_000243295.1 Trichechus manatus latirostris | reverse complement strand
ATCCTAATGGTTCATAATGATTTGGTGAAAAGTCATGCTGTTTTACTTCACTTAAAATTCATCAGCAAAAAATAGATGAAGCAAGTATGACAAAATGTTAACAATTGGTAAAAACTATGTGATGGGTATATGGGTGTTCAATTTTACTATTCTCTCTAATTTTCTGTGAGTCTGAAAATGTTCATAATAAGGAATTAACGATAAAAGATAAAAAGTAAATGAGAATATATTTAAAAATGAGACAATATATTTAAAAATCACTTTGCAAACTCTAAAAGGATAGACAGATAAAAGAGATACCAAGGTGTGGGGGAATGGAGAAGAGGTTCTCCTTAAAGCATATATGCTACTTTGGAACAACCACACTGCTAAAAGAAATCAGGCCTGACTACCACAGAGTCCACCAAGTGCCTCTACAAATAAAGACCAATTCCCAAATCCTGATCTTTTTTAGCACCTTCCATTAGGCATAAATGATCTGGATCAAAATTGTAGAGAAATGTCTTCTTGCTGGGAAAGGTAGGCTAAAGTAACTTGTGTGTATCCTAAGAGAACCAAACAGCCTGTAACCATTACAACGTGAGACTAACTAGTAGATTTCCTTTTTTTTGCAGAGCAGTAGGATTTGGCACCCGAAGCAAAGATTTGCAGCCATGGATGATGGCCCTTCTCCTTGTGTTATCACTGATGGTGGTGGTAGTGACCATTGGTCTTCTGGCTTACTTCTTAGCCTTTGGTGGGTAAAACTAAGGATTTCACTCAATTTGATTTCATTTTTCTTCAGAGCCTCATTTGCATATATGTACACATGATTTAATAAAAAATTTGTGTTTTTTCCTGTAAATATCCATGTTCAGAATTTTTTTTTCATTTATTCAATTATTCAATCAAATAATTATTGTGGCATAGTGGTTAAGAGTTGGACCGCTAACCAAAAAAGGTCAGCAGACTGAATCCACCAGGTGCTCCTTGGAAACCCTATGGGGCAGTTCTACTCTGTCCTACAGGGTCGCTACGACTCAATGGCAACG
>NW_004446411.1:2871-4114 GCF_000243295.1 Trichechus manatus latirostris | reverse complement strand
TTGATATGATGCTGAATTCTATTGGCTAGAATTTTGTTGAGAATTTTTGCTTCTATATTCATGAGAGATATTGGTCTGTAATTTTCTTTTTTTGTGGTTTATTTGCCTGGTTTTGGTATCAGGGTTATTCTGACTTCATAGAATGAATTTGGAAGTATCCCTTCCTTTTCTATGTTCTGAAATAGTTTGAGTAGTACTGGTGCAAGCTCTTCTCTGACTGCTTGGTAAAATTCCCAGTGCGGCCATCTGGGCCAGAGCTTTTTGTTGTTGAGAGTTTTTCTTATTACCTTTTTAGTCTCTTCTCTTGTTATGGGTCTGTTCAAATTTTCAACCTTAGATTGTATTAGTTTAGGTAGGTAACATGTTTCTACAAATTTGTCCATTTCCTCTAGGTTTTCAAATTTGTTGGAGTACAGTTTTTCATAGCTCTCTGTTTTGATTCTTTTTATTACAGTTGGGTCTCTTGTAATGTCCCCCATTGCGTTTCTTATTTGGGTTATTTGCAACCTCTCCTGTTTTTCTTTTGTCAATTTGGTGAATGGTTTGTCGATTTTGTTGATCCTTTCAAAGAATCAACTTTTGGTGTTGTTGATTCTTTCTATTCTCTGTTTCATTTATTTCTACTCTGATTTTTAATATTTTCCTTTCCTCTGCTGATTGTGGGCTTCTTTTGCTCTTCTCTTTCTATTTGTTCATGTTGTTTAGCTAATGTTTTGTTTTTTTCCTGTTTTTATTTTTTGATGTGTGCATCTATTGGTATAAATTGAACTTTGAGCAGTGCCTTTGCTGTGTCCCAAAGTTTTTGTTACAAATGTATTTTCATTCTCATTTGATTCTAGGAGTTTTTTGATTCCCGCTTTGATTTCTTGTATTACCCAGTGGTTTTTAAGCAGGGTGTCATTTAGTTTTCATGTATTTGATTTTTTTTTTGTTTGTTTGATTTGATTTTTGCTCTTCCTGTTATTAATTTATATTTTAATGGCATTGTTATCAGAGAAGATGCTTTGTATTATCTGAATGTTTTGGTTTTTGTTGAAGGTTGTTTTGTTGCCTAAGATGTCATCTACGCTGGAGAATGTTCCACATGCATTGGAAAAGAATGTGAACTTTGCTGCTGTTGGGTGGAGTGTTCTATATATGTCTATGAGGTCAAGTTGGTTGATTGTGACGTTTAAATCTTCTGTTTCTTTGCTGAGTTTCTTTCTAGATGTTCTGTCCTTTACCAAGAGTGGTGTGTTAAAGT
>NW_004446411.1:0-1368 GCF_000243295.1 Trichechus manatus latirostris | reverse complement strand
TCTCACTTCTTTCCTTTTCCTTACTTGAGATACGAGTCTGAAATTGGTACCATCATAGTTTTTCAATATTGGGTTAAGGCTTTATCCAGGAGGCACCTGATAAAATCCATAAGTGCTACTGCAAAGTGTAATACACTATTGCAGTTATTCATCAATCCATTGGTTTAAGACCAAGTAAGTGAATGTTGGAAACCCTGCTGGAGTAGTGGTTAAGAGCTACAGCTGCTAAACAAAAGGTCGGCATTTTGAATCCACCAGGCACTCCTTGGAAACCCTATGGGGCAGTTCTACTGTGTCCCATAGGGTCGCTATGAGTCGGAATTGATTCGATGGCAACAAGGTTGAGTGAATGTTAAAAAACAAAACAAAACTAGTTGCCATCGAGTTAATTGAAAGTCATGGCAACTCCATTAGCTGTAGAGTGAAGCTGCACACCATAGAGTTTTTCTAGCTGTGACTTTTTGTAAGTAATTTATAGTCCTTTCTTCTGAGACAATCTGGGTGGGATTGAAGTACAAAACATTTGGTTAGTATTGAAGAGCTTAACCATTTGCACACCCAGGGACTGAGGGAATATTAATTATAGATATACTGTGCCAGGTCATGGGCTGGAAGCCATACCATCCCCTTCCACGGGAGCAGCCAATGCATTGGAGGCAGATAGACCCATAGACATGCTTAAATGAGAGCTTAACCATGGCCTTCCTTTGCAATATCTGTAGTGGTGTTCAGCTTAGAGGTAATTAAGGGAAGGAGTGGCAGCAAGCTCAAACACCAGCAAAGGAAAAACATGGAAGACAGGAAACAATCACCAGCAAAAGCAGGATAGAGAGTCCAGAGAATTCTACTATTTTTCTGCCTTTCCATGGCTTCAGTGGGGACTGTGAAATAGGGTCAGCTGCTATTATCCCTAGTTTACAGATGTAGAAACTAAGGTCCAGCCACTGCAAGTGGCTTTCTAATCTCTAGTAACTAAAACAAAATATTGTCTATATGGAGAGAGCTTTAAAAGCCCTTTGCAGCTTAGGAATGCCAATATTCAATGCTTGTCCTCCCTGACAAGGAAGATCATCGAAAATGTGAGATCACAGACTGTTCAATGTCTGCTTCCTATATCCATGGTGATTCCTACAGCACTTACCCACAAGTTTTCCAAATAAAGGACTCCATCTCCTCTCAGCAGACGTTAAGAAAGATGCAAGTTATGACAGATACTAATGGTATTGTGTGTGATTTCCCTCTCTGTGTTCCCAAAGCGAGTAGTTCGCCGAACACATTTAAACAAGGAGAGATTAGAGTGTAGTCTGATAATTATTGACAATTTAGTTAGCTCCTCTTAAAGAAAAACCTTTCTTAAACTTTTTGGGG
>NW_004446410.1:3313-4217 GCF_000243295.1 Trichechus manatus latirostris | reverse complement strand
TTTCAGGAGGTAGCATATGATCAAGAACCAATGGTGCTGAAGAAAGAAGTCCAAGGTGCACTGAAGGCATTGGCTAAAAACAAGGCTCCAAAAGTTGAAGGACTACCAATTGAGATGTTTCAACAAATGGATGCAACCCAGGAAGTGCTCACTCATCTATGCTAAGAAATTTGGAAGAGAGTTACCTAGGCAACCGACTGGAGAGATTCATATATGTGGCCATTCCAAAGAAACATGATCCAATGAATGCAGAAATTATTGAACAATATCATTAATATCACACTCAAGTAAAAATTTTACTGAAGATAATTCAAAAATTGTTGCAGCAGTACATTGACAGGGAACTGCCAGAAATTCAAGCTGGATTCAGAAGAAGATTTGGAATGAAGGATATCATTGCTGATGTCAGATGGATCTTGGCTGAAAGCAGAGATAACCAGAAAGATGTTTACCTGTGTTTTATTGACTATGCAAAGACTTTTGACTGTGTGGATCATAACAAATCTATGAATAACATTGCTAATAGTAGGAATTCCATAACACTTAATTGTTATGTGGAAGCTGTACTCATGAGGAACCTGTCCATAGACCAATAGGCAGTTGTTCGAATAGAACAAGGGGATACTGCATGGTTTAAAATCAGGAAAGGTGTGCATTAGGGTTGTATCATTTCACCATACTTATTCAATCTGTATGCTGAGCAAATAATCTCAGAAGTTGGACTATCTGAAGAATAATGGGACATTAGGATTGGGGGAAGACTCATTAACAGCCTGCGATATGCTATGACACAACCTTCCTTGCTGAAAGTGAAAAAGACTTGAAGCACTTACTGATGAAGATCAAAGATTACAGCCTTCAGTATGCATACACCTCAACATAAAGAAAACAAAAATCCTCACAA
>NW_004446410.1:0-963 GCF_000243295.1 Trichechus manatus latirostris | reverse complement strand
CACTGTACTTTGGAAGCAGAAAACTTGTATTCTAGATTTAACAAGTTCACAGATGAGGAGGAATTTTGTCCCAGATTGAATACATCTAAAGTCTCACCCATATTTGATTTAAATGATTCAGAAGATGAGATTTTGGACTTGGAGTTGGTTTAAAATTTTGGGGATGATGTGATGGAGTGAATGTGTCTTGCATGTGGGAAGGACATGAATTTGGGGGAGCCAAATGGTGGAATGTTATAGATTGAATTGTGTCCCCCAGAAATATGTGTTGTAAATCCTAACCCTATATCTGTGGTTATAATTCCATTTGGGAATGGATCTTCTTTGTTATGTTCATGAGGCAGTATTAGTGAAGAGTGTGTCTTTGAGATATAAAAGAGAGATTAAGCAAGCAGCACAAAGCAGAAATGACAGAAGATAGATGTCTTATCATATGGAACCTTGATAAAGGAGCAAGGGCCTTACCCCAGAGTAAACAGAGAGAGAAAGCCATCCCCTAGAGCCAGCACCCTAAATTCAGACTTCCAGGCTCCTAAACTTTGAGAAAATAAATTTCTGTTTTCTAAAGCCAACCCACTTATGGTATTTCTGTTACAGCAGCACTAGGTAACTAAGACAGAATTTCTGCAGCACCTCCTTAACATTAAAGTGTTGATGTAAGACTCTGAGACTTTTACATGACCTTGGGCCATCAGAAAAAGAGCTCCAATAATGACCAAGTTACAATTTTCTGACAACTTTATGGGACAGGAGTCCAGACACTTATTTGATTTAAAGCAAATAGAAATGTGACATTTCTTGCTCACCTGAGTTTATTGAATAAGATTTATGTTCACTATGTAAATGGATGGCTTAGTGATTTATGCTACATACATGTGATAAATGAAATAATAAGCCACCATTCGAACTAACAGTGGCATACTCAGATAGAAATAAGCCTCATAATGACAAAGTTCTATAAAT
>NW_004446409.1:2800-4217 GCF_000243295.1 Trichechus manatus latirostris | reverse complement strand
ACATCACAGGCTTTGGAATTTTGGGCCATGCACAGAACCTGGCCAAGCAACAGAGGAATGAAGTGTCATTTGTGATTCACAACCTCCCTGTACTGGCCAAGATGGCAGCTGTGAGCAAGGCCTGTGGAAACATGTTTGGCCTCATGCATGGGACCTGCCTGGAGACATCAGGAGGCCTTCTAATCTCCTTGCCGCGGGAGCAAGCAGCTCGGTTCTGTGCGGAGATTAAGTCTCCCAGATATGGAGAAGGTCACCAAGCATGGATTATTGGGATTGTAGAGAAAGGCAACGGTACCGCCAGAATCATAGACAAACCCCGGATCATCGAAGTCGCACCGCAAGTGGCCACTCAAAATGTGAATCCCACACCTGGTGCCACCTCTTAATCCAGACAGAAATTGCTATTTGGTTTTGTTTTTAAATAGATCTGTTCCTTTATCATCACTTCAATTAAAGACTGTAAACAAAAATCTCATTGTGTCTACACATCTGGTGACCTTAGGTCGATTTGTGAGTGGATGCAATTAATAAAATCCATTGCCTTTTTTTTCCTGTTACATTAACTGAAGATGCACCTAATCTTGAGGCAGCTTCTGAGTTGAGAATTATATTGTTATCCAATACTGTTGATTCATTTTGAATCTTTAGACACTTATCTCTTGCCGCATAGGCTCTTTTTAAAGGTGCTTTCACATAGCACAGACATATTAGTGTCAACTAGCAATTTGTGTCTTTTCATTTTATGTATATTTATCATAAGTCTGACCTTTTTTAAAAATGTCTTGAATAGTATTCTGGAAAGACAAAATTGATAAGTGACACAATGGTATCACAATGGTATCCCAGTGGTAAGAGGGTTGCATGATTCGTTTGAGTCTTTGATTTGTAAAGCCTAGACTTAATCATTCAAGAGCATCTCTTTGACCCAGGACATTACCCAATAGTGTATTCAGTTCAGGCAAGTGCTTTACTCTGCATGGAAAGCACTTTGAAGACAAAAAAGAAATTTTATTTTATTTTGTTTCTTTTTTTGTAGCCTTCCTGCTACAGTAATATCAATAACTGTTTATTGATAAAGCAAAAAAGGATACTTTTTGCAATGTAATTAGATGTTCTACAGTGCAGCAAGGAATTGTCTTCCAAAAGGGGGTTCATATATAATATTCATTTACAATTCAATATATAATTAACTACGCAAATACTTTTTAAATATAATCAATAATAAAGACTGTTCTGTGGATGGTGGTGTTTAATACATCTTATATTTTGTATAGTGATTTCAGGCCTTTTGTTTTTCTTAAAATCAGCAGCTATTTAGTCTAATTCTTAGCATTATTTTGTCCTTTGCACCAGTACTTTTTTGTGCACGCTTTTTGTGATTCTGTGTTAAAAATCTGCATTGCCAGCATTGCAGCTC
>NW_004446409.1:0-1899 GCF_000243295.1 Trichechus manatus latirostris | reverse complement strand
GATTCCGACTCATAGCGACCCAATAGCCTATGAATGTTAACTCAGTATCCATTAAATACTTCACCACCATGGAGACGTGTATTCGTTAAGCAAAAGTTATTCAAGCCTCTGAATTCTCCGTTCTCTGTAAGCGGCTTCCTCTTGTATGAGGAAATGTTTCTCCAATTTGCAAATGGTTTACTAAATCATAGAGCAATAAAATATTGGTATTCTTTTAAAGTAATACAATCACGATTATATTTTTAACAGTCGTTTTTATAACCGGTCTCTTCCTGTAGGAATTTAGGGAGAACGTTATCTGTCTTGTTTCGGCTACATCCACAGTGACTGGATTAGTGATGGGTACATCGAAAATTCTCTCAGTAAACCTTTGTGGAATGAATGAGTGACTCCTCCTTTTACCAACGGATAAACCGAAGCTGGGGACACGAAATCGCTCGGCCAAATCACACAATGTTTTTAGGACAAAAGTCGGGACTAGCACAGGAGTTGCTTCTCTTGGAGGGCTCGCTCCACTGTAGTTGGTTCTCCTCTCCACACAAGTCTGTCAAATCCACTCAAAGCCTTCAATTTTTCAAGTAAAGTAAAATAAGAGATCCCAAGCCGCCTCTGCGGCTCGGACGGAAAAATAAAACCAAGGTATCAAAGACGCGATTTCCCCCGCCCCCGGCAGACGCCTCCGGGCGCCCAACTTGTCACGTGACCAGGTTCGTCATGTGACCCACCGCGGCGGTGCGGGCCCCACGCATGCGAAGTGGGCCTCTTCCCAGCCATTGCAGACATGGCGGCTCCGCTGGGTGGCATGTTCTCCGGACAGCCACCGGGGCCCCAGCCACCCCCGCCGGGACTCCCAGGCCAGGCTTCGCTTCTTCAGGCCGCGCCAGGGGCTCCGAGAACCTCTAACATTACCTTAGTGGACGAACTGGAGTCCTCTTTCGAGGTAAGATGGGTCATGAAGGTCTGTCCCAGGGCCTCCCTTTCCTGAAATATGAGCTGCGCACGCTCAGGTTATCTTTTCCAGGCTCCCAGCGCCCGATATGTAAATGGCGAAACTGAGGCTCAGAGAAATAAGTCAGTTGGCTTTAGGTCCCACATTAAGTGGTGGCCAGCATTCTACTTGGCTTTACTGGCGGTGACACATGAACTTGAAGTTTGGCTACCTCCCCACACCTCCCGCCTTGGGATCCCTCCATGGCCCCAGCGGGCTCTTCTGGTCCCATCCGGTTCCTGATCCCAGCCCTCAGCACCTTCGCCCGCATTCCTACCTGTGCAGTACGGGCTCGTCCTCTTCGCAGTGCAAAGTTAAAGATTTTAAAACGCTGCCACACCCTATATCGTTTCGGCAAGTCTCTACCGTTACGGTCCTTAAGTTATAGTACTGTTGGAATTGAAATACCAAAAACCAAACCAAACCCATTGCCGTCCAGTCGATTTCGACTCATAGCGACCCTACAGGACGGGGTGGAACTGCCCCATAGAGTTCCCAAGGAGCGTCTGGTGGATTCATACTGCGGACCTTTTGGTCACCAGGGTTTTCGGAACTGAAATGGACTTATTTAAAAGTTGTTGTGAGGGTCTCGGGCCCAGAAAAGAGCCAAGCCGGAGGTTAAGAGGGAGGCAGGCAGAGATGACTGAAACTCTGAGTTCTGCCCACGGATTTACCATGTACAGGGACGGTGAGATGTGTGCAGATGACTATGAAGGGAGGTGAGGAGTGGTAGACACAGGAGAGGTAAAGATAAGTGCTTGGTGGTTTCCATCAGTCTCTTAAGTGGAAGGTGAGCCATTAGTATGTAGAAATGAAGTAACTGAGCTTTTTCAACATTTTAATCCTATTTATGTGAGTTTTATACTGTATGTAATAGTACACTATTACATGGCTATAGTTTACAGATATAT
>NW_004446408.1:2892-4218 GCF_000243295.1 Trichechus manatus latirostris | reverse complement strand
TGATGCACACTTTTCCTGACTTTAAAGCACGCGGTATCCCCTTGTTCTGTTCGAATGACTGCCTCTTGATCTGTGTACAGGTTCCTCATGAGCACAATTAAGTGTTCTGGAATTCCCATTCTTTGCAACGCTGTCCATAATTTGTTATGATCCACATAGTCTGATGCCTTTGCATAGTCAATAAAACACAGGTAAACATCTTTCTGGTATCCTCCGCTTTCAGTCAAGATCCATCTGACATCAGCAGTGATATCCCTTGTTCCAAGCCCTCTTCTGAATCCGTCTTGAATTTCTGGCAGTTCCCTGTCAACATACTGCTGCAACCACTTTTGAATGATCTTCAGCAAAATTTTACTTGTGTGTGATACTGATGATATTATTTGATAATTTCCGCATTCAGTTGGATCACCTTTCTTTGGAATAGACATAAATATGGATCCTTTCCAGTTGGTTGGCCAGGTAGCTGTCTTCCAAATTTCTTGGCATAGGAGCGTGAGCACTTCCAGCACTGCGTCCGTTTGTTGAAACATCTCAATTGGTATTCTATCAATTCCTGGAGCCTTGTTTTTTGCCAATGTCTTCAACGCACCTTGGACTTCTTCCTTCAATACCATTGGTTCTTATCATATGCTACCTCCTGAAATTACTGAACATTGACCAATTCTTTTTTGTACAGTGACTCTGTATTTTCTTTTGATGCTTCTTGTGTCGTTCAGTATTTTGCCCATAGAATCCTTCACTATTGCAACTCGAGGCTTGAATTTTTTCTTCAGTTCTTTCAGCTTCAGAAATGCTGAGCATGTTCTTCCCTTTTGGTTTTCTAACTCCAGGTCCTTGCACATGTCATTATAATGCTTTACTTTGTCTCCTTGAGCCACCCTTTGAAATCTTCTTTCAGTTCTTTTACTTCATCATTTCTTTTTTTTGAAAAAAAATTTTTTTTATTGTACTTTAGGTGAAGGTTTACAGAACAAATAGTTTCACATTATACAGTCAGTACACATCTTGTTTTATGACATTGGTTAACATGTCATCATTTCTTCCATTTGCTTTAGCTACTCAGCGTTCAAGAGCAAGTTTCAAAGTCTCTTCTGACATCCATTTGGGTCTTTTCTTTCTTTCTTCTCTTTTTAATGATCTCTTGCTTTCTTCATATATGATGTCCTTGATGTCATTCCACAGCTCATCTGGTCTTCAGTCATTAGTGTTCAATGAGTCAAACTATTCTTGAGCTGGTCTCTAAATTCAGGTGGGATATACTCAAGTTCATACTTTGGCCCTTGGGAACTTGTTCTAATTTTCTTCAGCTTCAACTTGAATTTGCAT
>NW_004446408.1:0-1118 GCF_000243295.1 Trichechus manatus latirostris | reverse complement strand
TCTAAGCAGTGAATCTTCCCCCCAACCCCCTGACTCAGTCCTAGTAACCACTAATAAACTTTAGTCTCTATATACTTGCCTATCCTAAATATTTCATGTAAGTGGAATTATACAATATTTGTCTCTTTGTGACTGACTTAGCTCACTCAGCGTAATATTTTCAAGGTTCATTCTTGTTGTAGCATGTATCAGGACTTCATTCTCTTTATGGCTGAGTAATATTCCATGTCTATGTGCACCACATTTTATGTATACATTCATCTGTAGAAAAGCTTCTCTTTTGTTTAAGTCACTGTAATTTAAAGTTTTTCTCTTATAGATAAACGTAATCCTACTACAGTTCCTTTAAAGTATCTGCACGGTGTTTTCATTCATTCATTCAGAGAATATTTATTGAACCTCTACTCTGTGCTAGGCATTGAGAATAGAGAAGTGAAGAAGACAGGTAGAGGACTCCAAATCCATCAGTCAGAGAATACATATTCTTCTCAAGAACATAGAAAACATTTGTGAATATTGACCATGAACATGGTCATCAAGAAAATCTCAACAAATAACATTGGCATACATAGCATGTTCATTGACATAAGGAAATTAAATTACAAATGAAAAACAAAAGGATAAACTTAAAATCTCACTGTTTGGAAATGTAATAGATGATTATAAATAATTTATGGACCCAGAAAGAAATCACAACGAATATTTAGAAAAATGATTAGTATCAAGCAATAATTGAAATACCTCATATCAAGTCTTATGAGATGCAGCTTAGAGGGGAATTCATAGACTTAAATGCATGTATTAAAAAAGAAGTAAAACTGAAAATTAATGAGCTAAATATCAAATTTAAGAAGTTAGAAAAAGAACGATAAAATAAACCTGAAGAAAGAACAAGGAAGGAAATAAGCTAGGAGCAGAAACTAATGAAAAAGAAAACAAAAAATAAATAAACAATAAAAAGGACCAATAAAGCCAAAAGTTGATTGTTTCTTTTTTTCTTATTGTTCTTTAGATGAAGGTTTACAAAGCATATTAGTTTCTCATTAAACAATTAATACTTATATTGTTTTATGAAATTGGTTGCCAACCACACAACATGTCAACACTCTCCCCCTCTC
>NW_004446407.1:3422-4221 GCF_000243295.1 Trichechus manatus latirostris | reverse complement strand
TGATGTAACCTATTATGCAGGACTGGCCAATAAAACCCCTGTACGAAGGCTCAACAAGCTTCCTGGTGGGCAAAGGCTGGTTGACCCGCCCTCTTTGAGACACAGAAGCTCCACGTTTGGGATCCTTCCAGACCTTGCCAGTGCATGTCTTGCTTATGACGATCCTGATTTGTGTTCTTTTGCTATAATAAATCTCTAATTGTTTAAGTATAGTACTTTCTGTGAGTTCTGTGAGTCATTTCAGCAAATAATCAAACCCAAAGGAGAAGGTGAAAGTTAGAGTGTCGTGTGGTCTCCCAGACTTGAGGCTGGCATCTGCCTTTCCGGCAGTCTAAAAAGACAGTGTCCTCCTAACCTGTGAGATCTGCCCTAGATCCAGGGGACTATGGTCAGAGAGAGAGGGTGCCGCACGTGGGTGGCTGGTATCAGAAATGACTGAGAAGTGGGACGGTGGAGACTGAAGCAATCTCCACATTTTGGGGACTGGATTCATGCTGACTCTTATCCACAAAGTTACCCGCAAACTATTTATAAATTTATCTGAGGGAAATAGCATTTTCTAACCCAGCTTTTTCTCCTGTATTAAAAAATATAAAGTTTTCCTGCTGTTATATACAGATATTACTTATATTGCCCTCGAAACTGGGGAGTAGGGCACTTCTGACATTGTAAGTTCCAGCCCTGACTCTAAGTGCAAAACCTGCTTTATCCAATCAGACGTTACTAATTAATTCAGAAACACTGATCTATTCCACTACTGTCCATTGAATCCTTTATGTGTAGGCCTTCATATAAAAGA
>NW_004446407.1:0-1144 GCF_000243295.1 Trichechus manatus latirostris | reverse complement strand
CCAAGATCAGTAGGTGAGACAGCAGGGCTCTTGTTCACAGGCTTCGGAGATCCATGAATTCCAAGATCAGCAGGCAAGACCGCAGGTAAGCTGCTAGCTCAACTTCCAAGAACTGCAGGTCAGATGAACAGGAGCTAGCTGCAGGATCCAGAGCAAGCAAAAGCCCATGAGCCTTGCCAGAACGTCCACTTATATTTGATGCAGGCCACACCCCTAAAGAAACTCCCTTTCAACTGATTGGCTACTCACAGCAGATCCCATCATGGAGGTGATCACATTATATCAAATTTCATCATGGAGGTGATCACATCATCATATGACTGCCAAACTACATCACAACCGCCAGACCACTGAGAATCATGGCCCAGCCAAGTTGACACACAACCTTAATACAGCTAGAATAATTCCTGCTTTACAGTAAGTGTTCAATAAATGTGGCTTCCCTCTTTCTATTTTGAACTGTGAATATTGTAGGAGCTAAATTACTTATGAGAGCTGGCATCTGTTAATCCCTCAGTATTTCCTATGATTGGTTGAGTCCTTACCTTACTATGAGAAATACATGTGACTCGTTTCAAGGTTACTTTTGAGTGTGTGGGTAGAACGTGTAGGATGGATTTTACTGTGAATATATACTCAAAAGGTGTTTAATAAACCTGTTGCCGCTGAGTCAATTTTGACTCATAATGACCCTATAGGACAGAGTAGAACTGCCCCATAGGGTTTCCAAGCAACAGCTAGTGGATTTGAACTGCTGACCTTCTGGCTAGCAGACAAACACTTTAACAATTGTGCCACCAGGGCTCCAGGTGTTTAATAGAAAAAAAAAATTCTCTCTTTCCTATACATCCCAGCAGAGCTCATTTGATTATTAATTAATGTTTTAAGTTTAAAACTTTTTTTTTTTTTTCTGGTTTTGTTTGTTTGTTTTAGTATATTAAGAAGACAGTCTACTCTCCACGCTTCCCTCCAACCTTCTCAGGAATATCAGCAATCCTCTAAATTCCACACAAAATTAAGACAACATATATCATACTACAATGTCTTCTGCATCTTTCTGTTATTTTGTATTGAGCTCTCATTTTGAGCAGGGAGCACATGGAATGAGATTAGCCAGCCCCTGAGTAGTCCCTCAAGACCAAAC
>NW_004446406.1:3086-4221 GCF_000243295.1 Trichechus manatus latirostris | reverse complement strand
TTGTTCATAACAGAAACCTAATTTATATTAGTTTTAACAAAACAAACAACACCAAACCACCAGGGTATGCTGGATGATGGAGCTGGGAGATTACCATGGTTACCTACGGAATCACATAAATGAAGTCATAAGGGTGTCAGAGACTACATTTCCAGGCTTTGAGACAGGAGCTCGTGGCTCAGTGTTTCCAGAACATTCTCTCTTTATGCCTACCCCTGGTCTCCACTTGCCTGGGTCTTTTTTGATGGATTGGCATTTTCTTTTGCTGGTAACAGACTTCCTCCACGCAGCCAAGGAAGAAGGGAGCAGGCAGCTCCAATGTTTTATCAGGTGAACATTGTGATTCTCCCCTCCCTCAAAGCCAAGGGGCTATCTTCCATGCCAACTCAAGGAGAAGAATCTCTGGAAAGGACACAGGTTGCCTTGGCTTTGAGCTTGTCCTTCACTCAGTCTCTGAGACTGGGAAGAGGGGTGTTACTGTCCTTGGCGTCTCTGTACTAACACCATGGACTGGAGGAGATATGGGCCAAAAGAAAGAAGGATACTTCCACCAGAAGAGAGGGAGTGAAAAAATATGCCAAAAAGCAAAATTTTAGATTCCACAGGTGACTACAGAAAGAAGAGTCAGGATTTATACTAACATAATTATGTGGACAATAGGTAAAAACAAAAGCAAGAAAACCTCATTGCCATCAAGTCGATTCTGACTCATAGTGACACTATAGGATAGAGTAGAACTGCCACATGGGGTTTCCAAGGAGTGGCTAGTAGGTTCAAACTGTCGACCTTTTGGTTAGCAGCCCAGTTCGTAACCACTGTGCCACCAGGGCTCCAGACAATAGATAGGGGGACTTTTATCCTAGTCTGTCTGGCACTGCCTCAGCTTAGGTCTGTTTTCCTGGAATTCCGTCTAGTAGAACATTTGTCACTTTCAAACCTACTCAGATGAAGCGGTCACCCTAACAATAAGGGAAAATATTTGAAATTGTGACTGTCTTAGGAAATTTCAGAGAAAGGCCTTCATTCCTTTGTCTCTTAAGATCTTTCTAGACATATAATAGTCACCCAGTCTTCAACAGGAGTCCCTGGGTGGCACAAATGGTTAATATGCTCGGCTGCTAACTGAAAGGTTGGA
>NW_004446406.1:0-936 GCF_000243295.1 Trichechus manatus latirostris | reverse complement strand
TCCAGGGTATATTTAATCCTCACCAACACCCCAGATCAAATGCATCCATTTTTTCTTCTGTCTTCTGTTTTCATTATCCAACTTTTGCATTCATGTGAGCCGACTGAAAAGCTCATAGTCGGTGCTCCGTGTTGGTTGAGCGGATGGATATATGCAGTATAACACTCACAGCAATGTTTAATTTTGCAAGCACATATTATTAGTCTATCAAATAATCTGCTTCATGAGTGGGGATGTCATTCCTTTTGAACTTGCAGTGTTTTTGATGGCGAGTTGGGATGCTAAGTCTCTTTATGCCAAGGGAAATGAGTAACATTGAGGATCTTGGACAGGGCAAAGGCAATGCATGGCTCAGCTAGGTGTTTTCTGCAGGAAGATGTCCCTGTAGCTCCTTATCTATGGCATATCAACCTGGAGCCCTGGCTAATTTTCACTCAGGAGCAGCCTTTGAAACCCAGGCCTCTTTCATGCTCCAGGAAGATTTGAGAGAGGTCAACCCTGTTTAGATTGGTTCCCTGCTCCAGTCGGGAGCCTACTGGTTGTTCTCAGCATGGAGTATGTTGCAGAGAGAAGATGAGCAGGAGACAGACCAGAGAACCAGGGCACTTCCCAGCTTGAATCAGCCCTGTCTTGTGTGGGTTCATTATTTTGTTGGAAATGAATCCGCAGAATGGCAGACATAGCATATTTTGAGTGTGAACCGGCAGTGCGTTTTCTGGTCAAGTGAGAGTGGATTTTGGATTATCCACCCTGTTTGATTGCCATGCCACTGAACCCTTCCATGAGTGCAGATAATTGAATGATACCTGTTTTTCTGTTTTCAGACTCAGTTTGATTTCCTTCTGGCATTTGAGGTGGGGTGGGAGGGTGAGATGGAAGCAGCCTGTTTGCTCTGATTCACAAGGGCAGTGGTGGACTTTCCAAACACCCGTGACT
>NW_004446405.1:2652-4221 GCF_000243295.1 Trichechus manatus latirostris | reverse complement strand
ATATGGATTTGTTGAGTGAAATAAAGAAGTCAAGAGATTGTAACTTATAATTAAGAATCTCTCAACTGTCCATTAAGTCTATAAGGTATCTATGACTGATCTTGAAACCTCCTTGTTTAAATGCTCAAACACTTTTGTCTCTTCTTTTTGTCCTCTTAGGGGAAAGAAAAAGATTTCCTTCCTTTCAAACAAGCTGACATCTTGGGTGGATCTACAAGCAAAGATTCTGCCATCCTCTTCTAAGCCTCCAGTTTCTCTGATTCCACGTGGGGAAAGCTGTTTGACAGTCATCTGTCATTTGGTTGTTTTATTAGCAAAATACCTCAGATATAGATTCCCAGTGAGTATGAAAGCATTCCCTCTCAAGAGGCAGTGATGAGTAGAAATATATTTATAGAAGAGCCACAATACATATTCACCACATACCTTCCAGCAGTGTTACCTGTGTGGAAGGTATCTCTACTCACCATTGATAAACCACAACCAGAATTGATTTCACATTGCATTTGCAGATGATAATGCAGACGGTTGAAAAATAAAAGATAGAAGGAGAAATAGAGTATTAGGTTATCTATCTCCCCCATTTGACTTGGCTGGAATGCCTCCTACACTAGACTAAGCTGGTTTCACCACTGGATCACAAGTTCCTAGAATGAGAATGGTGTCTGCCATAGAGTAGAAACCTAACTAGTATTTGTCCAATGAATAAATGAGTGAGTGAGGGAATGAATGAATAAATTCTTCCCTGGACATTTTTGCTACTCAAGGCATCTGTACTGATACCTGATCTGTAGTGATATGGTCTGCTCAGATTTTTCCTGGACTTTGTTCTGGTGAAATTTGAAAGGCACACCCCATTAGAATCTGAACTCCAAATTTTCGAAAATTATAGAGAGAGAAGAGTAGCTTCTATAACCAGCTCAGAAGATTAAATGTCTGAGCTGGCCTGCAGATATTATGGAGTATTAATTTCCTGTGGTCTGTTGGCAACAGGTTCCTGACTCAGTGTTATGGACAGCAGCAGGTCTATTGAACGTTACTCCTTTAACTTCTGAGAGAGACATATAGAGTTACACTCCAGCTAGCCTGAGGGTTTTTCTTATGTAACAGCTCCTTGGTAGTCCCCCTCCCTATCAGGGATTCTTTTTTGTTGTTAGTTGCTGACAAGTCAGCTCAGACTCCTGGCAACCTGATGTATAACAGAATGAAACGTTGCCTGGTCCTGCGCCATCTTCATGATTGTTGGTATGTTTGAATCCACTGTTGCGGCTATTGTGTCAATCCATCTCATTGAGGGGTTCCCTCATTTTTGCTGGCCCTCTACTTTACTAAACATGATGCTTTTTTCTAGTGATTGGTCTTTCCTGATGAAATGTCCAAAGTAAGTGAACAGAAGTCTTGTCATCCTCACTTTTAAGGAACATTCTGGTTGTATTTCTTCTAAGACTAATTCATTCTTTTGGCAGTACACAGTATATTCAATATTCTTCACCAACACCACAATTTGAATGCGTTGATTCTTCTTCTGTCCTCCTTTTTCATTGTTCAGCTTCTACATGCATATGAGGC
>NW_004446405.1:0-1226 GCF_000243295.1 Trichechus manatus latirostris | reverse complement strand
AAAAAAAAAATTCATGCCTTTCAAATTAGCTAGTCTTTTAAAATGATAATAGGTATATTAACAAAAGTGTAGCAAAATGAGTATTTTCTTACATTGCAGATCAAAGTGTAAATTGGCACAGCCTTTTTAGGAGAGTAATTTATAAATGTGGATCGAATGCCTTAGATTGTCACATCCTTTGACCCAATAATTACACATTGGAGTGTATATCTTAATGAAATAACCCAAAACATTAGTGGTGGGCTGGGATGGGGGAGGGCTGAATTTATGCAACAACAGCAATGTTACAGCAGCATAAGCAATAGATAAACATTCTTTTTTTTTTTAATTTAAATGTTTGGTTAAATAATCCATGCCATAATCATTGCATGAAACAGTATGGAGTCATAAAATGCGATGTTCACAAAGATTGTGTATAATGTGGAAAATGCTTACAGTATAATAGTAACTGGAAAAGAATGATAAAAATTGCATATAGAGAATGGATATAATTATGTAAAGGAAGAAAAACTATGCATTAAAAAAAAGCCCTGAAGAAAAGACATTAAAATGTAAATAGTGGCTGTGCATGGAAGGCAAAATTATGGATGATTTTTATTTTCTTTTTCTGCTTTTCAGGAATTTTCTATTTTTTTTTTTCAATTGAAGAAAAAATATATTTATAAACATTTAATATTTCTATTCCCTTCGACAACTTGGGTCACTATGAACATCAAAAATTAGCTTCAGACAAAGGGCACCTTTGGAGGGCTTCACAGTGAAGTTCACTTATGAGGTGACATACAATAAGACATCTAAAATTAAATTTCTAAATGTACAGTTGAGGTAGATGAACAATGCTGGTCATAAAGTCATGCTCAGGACATGGCTGTTGGCTGGGTGAATGAATGAGTGAATGACAGAATACTAATTGCTAATACTTTTCATGTGCCTGACACTGTTCTAATAACTTTATACATATTAATTTAATCTTTCCAACAACTAGGATATAAATACTATTACTTGCCCCCATTTTACGAATGAGCAAACTGAGGCACAAAGAGGTGAAGTAAGTTGACCAAGGTCACAAAGTGGCAGAGCCAGGATTTAGAATCCAAACCCAGGTAGTCAGCTTTGCAGTCAGTTCTCTTCCCACTCTTGAAGCAAATGAATTTCACAGTTCAACCACATATGCAGCCGTGACCAGGTTCATGGAAATGAAGTCTCTAACAGAGTTGGTAGAACTG
>NW_004446404.1:3375-4218 GCF_000243295.1 Trichechus manatus latirostris | reverse complement strand
ACTCGACAGCAATGGGTTTAGTTCTTTTTGTTTGTTTATGTCCAGTATAATGCTTTATTCTCAAGAGTTACTGAAGTAAAAAGCAAGATAATCTTTCCAATGGTTCTCAGTCTGAAAGAAATAGAAAAACAAACAGGATTTCAGGACTCACCTATAGTTCCTTACAAATGCACTAGCTTCTTGCTATCTAAAACAAAACCTTAATTTTTTTTAAACCAACATCTGGAAGTCCCCTAAATCTGGTCACAACTGCTTGCTGCTTCCACAAATTTCAGCCTCCAAAACATTCTTTGGATTTTTCTGGGTAGGCAGCACATTAATCCGGTAATACCTTGGAGTTAGAAAGATCTGATTTAGAATCTTAACTCTTCCCTTTGGAATGTGTGACCTTATCCAAATCAGGGAGCTCCTCTAAGCCTCTCATTTCTTATCTCCAGAATGAAGATGATAATAGTACTTATCCATATGCTTGTTGTGTGGATTAAAAGAGTTTATTGTAGCACTTATTCAACAAATATTTAAGTTCTTACCAGGCTCTGTGTTGCAATTTCTCTGTGCTTCCATGATTTTTTCACAATATGAGAAATTATTTTCCCCATTTTAAAAAGACTAGCTGGAATTTTAGTTCCTCTCTGAAAATGTCCCTTACAATCCTTGTCAAGTTATCTCTGAACTCCTGGAGCAGTTCTCATCTGTAGCAATAATCTTCATTCAGCCTGGCATTGCCCGGCACTGCTGCTATCATTTTGTTTGCATGATTGCTTCTCTTCAGTGGTAATATTGACTAGTAGAAGGCACTGATAGTGTTACCCTTGTATGCCACGTTCTTAGCGAATGACTTCT
>NW_004446404.1:0-1650 GCF_000243295.1 Trichechus manatus latirostris | reverse complement strand
TTTGGAATTCACGATAATTTATGTAGGGCTTAAAGTTTCTTTGTACCCCCTTTGAGAAAAGGGTTTACTAAGTAAATGAGAAGCATAATCAAGGATTCAGATTTTCTTAACAGATGTAAAGTAAGCCTTCACAGATGTCAAAGTATCAATTTTCATAATTTTCAAGGGGGAAGGTCATTTAAAAATCTTTTTACGGAACTTGTATGCTGGGTCTTCAAAATATGCATCCAGCATGGTGGCAGGCGTGGAGCAGCATCTAGAGTCATTTGAGTTATGGTGGCATAGACCCAAGAGCATGACCTCTGCAGCCACATTACCTGTATGCTAATCTCCACTCCATTCTCCACAGACAGGCAAGGTCTGAGCAGAGCGTGGACTGACTGGCTTTTGCCTTAGGTTTCCTCATGTGGAAAATGGTATAATAATGGAGCCTACCTCAAAGGTTTTATGGAGACTAAAGGAGTCAATATATCAATATATGTTACACAGTTTGACAAATGTTTGCCCTTTAGGGGAAGCTTTTTTTTTTTTTTTTTTTTACTATTAGGACATTTCGATGGGTGAAATATGAGAATAGGTGCCATGGAGATGATTTGGACTCGTAGCGACCTATGTGACAGAGTAGAACCGCACCGTAGGATTTCCTAGGCTGTAATCTTCACAGGAGTAGCTGAGAAGCTGCTGGGTGAGTTCAAACCACCAACCTTTAGGTTAGTGGATGAGTGCTTACATATTTGCACCACTAGGGCTCCATAGGACTTAAAACCAAACCAACTGCCATCGAGTCAATTTTTTAGAGACCCCACAGGGTTTCCAAGGCTGCAAAGCTCTACCGAAACAGACTGTCACATCTTTCTCCCGCGATGGCGCCTGTGGTTTCGAACCGCCACCCTTTTTGGTTAGCAGTTGATGGCTTTAACCACCACACCAAATTAGACATAAAACCAAAACCCGTTGCTGTCGAGTCAGTTCAGACTACAGCGACCCTACAGAACTGCATTAAATGATAGGCATAAGACTGAAAGCGTGTATCAGAATGCATATGACGGTTTGTGTCACTTAATTTCTCCACGAAAGATAGAAATTCCAAAAATATGCTCAATTACTTATTCCTTCCTTCCTTCGTTTCTTTCAAAAGATAGTTAAAACAGATTAATATTCGTGTAACTTCTTCCTTTTTAAAAAAATTTCCCAGTTTTGTTACTCTACCACCATTCAGACAGGGGAGGGAAATCCCTTTGCCAAAGGTCCTTTTGTTGGCTATGGGCTAGAATGGATGTGGGTGTGGAAGGTTGGAGGTTGAAGCTGGGAGTGGGCTGAATTGCTCTGCATCCGAATGTGGGAAACCTCCAAGACAGGAAGAGGTGGAGAAAGAAAGACAAGGAGGATGCAGCTAGAGCCTGAGAAGCAGGACAGTGAGGCCAGAGAATAGGAAAGGCCCTTGCCAGTACCTGAAGGGAAGAAGATACTGTAGAAGAATCACTTTTCTCACATTTTTGGAGCAGCTACATTTTTTAAAATTAAAAGAGATATTGAATTGGGGCAAGGCAAATATAAGCCCTTAAAAAAAAAAAAGTGGATATAGAAACAAGTTAAACCAATCATTAAAGATTTAATGTGGATGGAATCCTGGAGACCACTCATTAGAAC
>NW_004446403.1:2191-4185 GCF_000243295.1 Trichechus manatus latirostris | reverse complement strand
ATTTTCTTAAAGGCCCACTGATGGCTTGGGTCATCTTTGCCTGTTGTTTCTCATGGTATTGGCCAGGGACAAAAGAGCTGCTTAAGAGGGACCATTTGTCTGAAATAGGCAAATCCACAGAGACAGAAATCAGACTGTGGCTGCCAGGGGCTGGGGGCAGGTGGGAGATGGGAGTGACTGCAGGTGGGTATGGGGTTTCTTTTTAGAGTGAAGAAAATGTTCTGGAATTACAAAGTGGTGAGGTCCCTGAGTGGTGCAGTTTGCCCTGGCTGTTAATCTAAAGGTTGGTAGTTTGAATCCACCCAGTTGTACCACAGAAAAAAGGCCTGGTGATCTGATGCCATAAAGATTATGGCCAAGAAAATCCTATGGAGCACAGTTCTACTGTGAAACACATGGGGCACTGTGAGTCGGAATTGATTTGATGGCAAGGGGTTTTGGTTTTGGGTTTTGGATGGTTGCACAAAATTGTGAAAGTACTAAAAGCCCCTGAATGTACACTTTAAAATAGTTAAAACAGTGAATTTTATGATATATAAATTTTACCTCAATTAAAAAATAAAAAAAGAGGGACCTTGAGCTAAGAGCGGTAAGTCATGGAATGAGTATCAGATCTCCTTCGAGCTAGAGAACAGGGGGCTGACTGCATCCTGGAGATTGCTAAGAGCTACTCCCAGGCACTGCGGCAGGGCCAGGGAAGAGGACGGTGTGATTTCAGCATTGGAGAGAGGCAGGTCGAAGATCTCAGAGCCAGGACTGGCAGAAATGCACTGTCCATACACACAAGTGTGAGTGCTGCAGGAGGCAACCGCTGACCTTTTCCTGGCCTCTGCTCCCTGCTCTCCTGCCTTCGCTGGTTTTTCTGACCTGACGTGATGTTCTGGAGAGGGAAGAGCAGAGACTGCTTCCTAAAATACTGAGGTCATATGTCCCAAGCACATCTTCTGGTTTTTCTGGCCCAGGAGAGAATCCAGGCTAGAGGAGACCTCTTTCTGAGGCCGTGGGGTATCATTCATGTTTTGTGCAATGACCCTGGGATTGCCTGTGTAGACAGACGATGCCAGTGGTAAGTCGCGGGATGCCAACTTTCCCGGTTTCCTTGGCCAGAGGTTCACCCACACATGTGGACATAATGAGCATTTCACCCTGACAAGCCATCCCAGTGTCATTTCTGAGTTCTGTTCAAAAAGAAATCAGCTTATTTCTAAAGTA
Organism: Trichechus manatus latirostris; assembly: GCF_000243295.1. Taxonomy (NCBI): domain Eukaryota; kingdom Metazoa; phylum Chordata; class Mammalia; order Sirenia; family Trichechidae; genus Trichechus; species Trichechus manatus. The sequence goes on along the minus strand of NW_004446403.1, from coordinate 2,973 downwards.
AATCAAGTTGTGTTTTTATTTGGGAAACTAGAAAGTTGGGGGTTGAATAACTCATGTAGATATTTTGTTTAAATCTGCTCTCTTATGAAGCATTCATGTTAAGCCTGAATTTACAAGTGTCGTTTAGAAGTTTTTTTTTTCTCACACAGTGGGACGGAAATGGTCTCCTCTGGAGTAAACTCTTTTGTCTTGAAATATACCAGTAATGAATGCTATGAAATTCTGTATCGGAAAATCTGAATCACTCTGGGATCCACATGAACTCCTTGATGAAAATGTGAAATTAATTTTGTACTAAATAAAACTTGAAAATGGTTTCAATTACAGGGAGAAGAAAAAAACCACGTGAAATGAAGGCATAATTCTGCTGTCTCATATTCTGATTTCATTATTCTGGATTAAAAAAACCCATCATTTTTAGATACTGTACCATTTTATAAAGACGTTGAGATTGTGAATTTTGGGGGTTGGTGATGTGTAGTACTGACATGTCACCTTGTAGAAAGTCTGGGAAAGCTTTAGAGAGGCGGAGGGGGAAGGGAAAAGAGAAACAAACGTTCACGGAGCATCCATTTTACGCCAAGGTCTTGGCTAGGAAGTTTCATATGTTCTATTATTAACAATCATGACTGTCTGAGATAAACATTATTATCTCCTTTTGTTTCAGATGGAAAAAGGAAGGGTCAGAGATCATATAAGACGTCAGAAGTGACACAGTTGTAACTGGCAGAGTTGGAATTCAAGCCTAGGGTCTCCTATTCTACAGAAAAGCACATTTTTCT
>NW_004446403.1:0-877 GCF_000243295.1 Trichechus manatus latirostris | reverse complement strand
TGTGTTAGGCACTGTGCTAAGTGCTTTCACTTGACCTTATTTCCTTTTGTCCCCAGGACTCCTCTAGGAAGTGCACAGTGTTATTCTGTGTTGCTGGTGAGGAAACTAAGGCTCTGTCAGATATGGGCTCTTTATCTTTTTAGGAGTGTCTGCTTGTGAACGTTTATACTGTGCTGAGAGTTAGACATAAAAGATATCTGGGAAAACTATCCATTTAAAGATCATATGCACATATTGGAGATGACCAAGCAAAACCTTAAGATAAATAATGGTAACATAATTTGGCATTTTTGGGGGTAAGGTGGGAAGTTACCTACTGTTAATGCCTAAGCATCACAGCACGAAGAATGTGTTCCCTAGAGTAGTCCTTAATTCTGGGTCATTGCTTGCTGGTCATGTAATCTGGTCATTTGCCTATATAGCAGACTCATTACTACACAGCTTAGTAAATGCTAGGATGGTGTGGTAATGATCCAGGTCCATTTAGATTTGGCAAATCTATCAGCTTTTCAAGCCCAGTAAAAACGAATGCAAACAAAATGCAAGGGACTTGAAAATGATCAATAGAATTTGGAAATGAAGATAAGATTATAAATAAACTCTTTTCATCAAGAGGCCCCGCAGTCCTGAATTCAAGTTGTCTATCTTAAAAGATGGAGCCCTGGGTGGTGTAAGCAGTTAATGCACTGAGCTGCTAAAATAAAGGTTGCATCTTCAAGTCTACCCAGAGGCTCCTCAGAGGAAATGCCCAGAGATCTACTTCCAAAAAATTAGCCATTGAAAACCCTAAGGAGTGCAGTTCTACTCTGACACACGTAAGGTCACCATGAGTTGGAGTGTACTTGACTGTAGTTGTTTTTTGTTTGTTTTTAATCTT
>NW_004446402.1:2156-4157 GCF_000243295.1 Trichechus manatus latirostris | reverse complement strand
AAACCCAAAAGTAAACATCTACCACTACCACCATCAACAACAACAAGACAACACATAATTCAGCATGCAGATCTAGTTAATCAGCAAACTCTGCTAACGTCCACTTGGGACACTTCCAAGTATTAAAGACTAAGGTTGCATTTTAAATGAATGAGTCCAAAGAGAAAAAAAATGTTTAATAATTAGCTTTTAGCCTTTATTTATCCCCACCATGTCTATAAGGAATAATAAATAGATACTCTTCACTGAGCACTAACCAAATGCCAGCACTGTTCTGAAAGCTTTGTATGTAAAGCTTTAGTCTCATTTAATCTTTACAACAACCTCTGAAGAGAATATTATTTCTACTTCCATTTTACAAACAAAGAAACTTAGGACGGGGAGAGAAGAAATTGGCCTGACGTCATGAATCTCGCAGGTGCCAGAACCCACATTTCAACCTCAGCAGCCTGCCTTTAGGGAACAGGCTTTTAGTTACTCCGTAATTCTGCATCTCTGTGTGGAACGGATAACCCAGACATCAAAAGTTTTAAACATAAATGTAAGGTTGAATTGTTGACATAGAAGCATCTGAACCATTATACTTTGTCCATGAAGTGAGATCCCTGTGAAGGGTACAATATGTGGAAATTTGGTGGTACTGGCAGGGGCAGAGGTGGGAAATTTTAGTAAAAAGGACATTATAGAAAATGGAGAAAAGTGGCTAATCCAAATTCTCCAAACCTTTGGAAGGTCATGGCTGTCTCTCCTGAATGTTTCCCATTGTGGCTATGATATTACAAGAAAAATGCCCTTTGAAGTTTTGCAAGAAATGTACAATGTCAAGAAAGAATTAATGATGATGATGGTCACTACTCAATGAACCCCAAGGCTGGGCTGCATCCTATGGAAACTTCCATTTTACATATTTTGTCTTCAGAGTCTGAACTCCAGAATCAATAGCACTTGGTGTGGAAAGGGATCTTAAGAGGCGATGTATTCGTAACCCCGGGTCGTGGTCAGGGAAAGTGTTACCGTCTCTCCTTGCCTGGTGTGGCAGGTGAGGTCAGGGCCCCCTGGTTATTGGAAAAGGACGAAAGACTAGCAAAGACAGAGCAAATGTTTCTAGCAACTGTCCTTGTACATATACAAGGAGAAAGGGCTGGAAACAAGTATTTATTCTGTGCCTGCTAAATGAGATACCTTACGCTAGACATCCCATTATGTTACCTTATCTCTTCAATGACTGTGAGTTAGTTGTAATTATTTGATTTGTAGAAGAGGCAAATATTGCTCAGAAAAAAAAAAAAAAAAGAGAGCGAGAGAAATTTGTCCATATTCATGTAACAAATAATCAAAAGAACTGGGATTAAAGTCTAGTTTATGGTACTCAGAAGACCATGCACCCATCCCCTACCATGTCTCCATCACGTTTTAGGGCCTTGGACTTGAAATTTCGTGTTCTCTGACTATTCTCAGAGGAAGAAGAGAGAGCTAAGTGTATAAACTCTTGATTTCAGATGGCTTGGGATTTACATCCCAGATCTACTACATTGTGATGTGATACAAAGAACATAATTTTAGCTCCCTGCCCTCATCAGTAAAATGGGGGAAAAAATACCGTTCCACCTCATACAGGTATTGTGAAGATTACACAAGAAAATGCCTGCAGAGTGCAGCCCAACGCCTTCTGTATCAGAAACTCTCAGTAAGTGTCAGTTTATTTACTAGCTACTAGTAAAACCAGTCAACCGCTCCTTGGAAACCCTATGGGCAGTTCTGCTGTCCTATAGTGTCGCTATGAGTCGGAATCTACTCAACAGCGCCGAGTTTACCAAGAACTAAAGGCGGAAAAAAAATTAAGAAAAAACGTGATACCGTGTTTTCCCCAGCCATTCGAAACATAAGTTACAGGAATGAATGGAGTCCATTTACTGAAATAATTCCGAGCGTATCACTGCACACTCGAATTTACAGTCATTCTCATCCCAAACCCAGCAGCTTACTGCGTGAAGATGACTA
>NW_004446402.1:0-1463 GCF_000243295.1 Trichechus manatus latirostris | reverse complement strand
GGTTCAGCAAGAACCAAAGGCAAAAGAATAATTTAGAAACAACTTGATACCATGTTTTCCCCAGTTGTTAGAAACAGAAATCACAGGAATGAATGGAGCCTATTTATTGAACTAATTCAGAGCATATCACTGCACACTCTAATTTATAGTCAGTCTCATCCCAAACCCAGAAGTTTACTGGGTGAAGATGACTATGAGGAATGTGGATTAAACTAGCAATCCGTCTATTCTGCAGCATCCAGCCATTCTGATTTTTCTACCTTAAGCTAGGGAAATGGAAATGTTAGGTTGATCAAGAGGAAAAATATGCTATATAGCATGACCTACAGGCAAACATATACAAAAACTTAACACTTTTCATCGTTCCAATAAGCTTTTGTAGAATTAGTGAGAGCAAAGTCTAGAAGAAATGACAGCAAGTATTCATCAATTGTTCATGTCTGTTACTGAACCGTATGTGTGTGCGCGTGTGTGTGTATTGTGTGTATATATATACACACACATACACACAGTCTTCCAACAAACATACAGTCATTAAATATAAAAGCCTCACAATCCAAAGAATAATCGGCCTGATTCTATGCAATTTAGCAGGTTCAATTGATATACTGTTTCTTCTGTGCATGCGATTTCTCAACTGAGCTAAGGAAAGCAGCCTTACTTTTCCTAAGCAGAAAAGGCCCAGGGTTATTTCTTATAAACATCAATATGCACGTTTCTTGTAAATTGTTTTCTAGAGTTGTGTTTATAGAAATAACGACAATGGTATTAATAAACGCTAACACCCATTGGAGCCCTGGTGGTGCAGTGGTTAAGAGCTCAGGCTACTAACCAAAAGGTTGGCTGTTCAAATCCTCCAGCAGCTTTTGGATACCCTATGGGAAGATCTACTCCGTCCTATAGTGTCTCTATGAGCCGGAATCAACTTGATGGCAAGGGGTTTAGCAAGAACCAAAGGTAAAAAGAAAATTCAGAAACAACCTGATACCGTGTTTCCCCCATTCATTAAAAACAAAAGTCACGGGAACGAATACAGTCTATTTATTGAAATAATTCAGAGTATATCACTGCACACTCGAATTTACACTCAATCTCATCCCAAACCCAGCAGCTTACTCTGTGAAGATGACTACTAGGAATGTGGATTCATTTAAACTATCAACCAGTCTATTCCGCAGCATCCAGCCATTCCGATTTTTCTACCTTAAGCCAGGGAAATGTAAATGTTAAGTTGATCGAGAGAAAGAATATGCTATAGCATGACCTACAGGCAAATATATGCAAAAACTTACCACTTTCTTCATTCAAATAAGTTTGTGTAGCTTGAGTAACAGCAACGTCTAGAAAAAATGAGAGCAGGCATCAATCAGCTATTCCTGCCCGTTACTGAACCGTACGTGTGGATGTGGATGTGTGTGTGAGAGACAATCACTACAAAATAAAAGTTCCACAATCTGAAGAAT
>NW_004446401.1:2978-4227 GCF_000243295.1 Trichechus manatus latirostris | reverse complement strand
GGAGTCTGCTTTATCTTGTTTATTTTTCTAAAGGCTTCAATTTTATGAAAATTAAAAATATTGGCACTTGGAGGATAAAAATTCTACAGTGTGAGTTCCAGACTGACAATTCCGCTGGACGAAATCCCTGGTGGAGTACCTCAGGGGACGAGACTTGAGATAGAACTTTTTTAGATTCTCCTTTGTTTTTTTTTAAATGATACTTTATTTTTATTTTATTTTTTAAATTTTTATTGTACATTAGGGGAAAGCTTACAGAGTAAATTAGTTTCCCGTTCAATAGTTTGTGCATAAAACATTCCATGATTTGGATTCTGTTTTGAATCTCACCTCCATTATGATGTATAATCTGTTCCACTTTAATTGTGGTTATCTGTTTCCGTTTCAAAGGTAACACAGGGAAAATCTCCTCTAGAATCTTTGAGATTCTTATAGGAAAAAGCATTAGTCTGACAAAGTTAAAAATTTCGTGATCCAGATCAAACTTAGTTATTTCTAACTCTGAGCACTACTTCCTAGTTATCTGATAATAAAAACAAAACAAAACAGGAGACCTTGTATAGGATGGATTAAAATAGTCTTATAGAATTGTTATTCATTAGACAGAGCTGGACTTGATTTTAGTGATTCTTTTAAAATCAATACTTATGCTTCAAATTCTTAGAGTGACTCATGGCATATTGATGCTGTTATGCAACGGCCACGAGTTCAAGGATTAAAAAACAAATTAAAAATCACAAATCTCCGAAGAAATATTGCAATCCCTTATTAACCTATAGTGTTGGTGAAGAATATTGACTATACCATGGACTGCCAGAAGAATGAACAAATCTGTCTTGGAAGAAGTACAGCCAGAGTGCTTCTTGGAAGTGAGGATGGCAAGACTTTGTCTCATGTACTTTGGACATATTATTGGGAGAGACTAGTCCCTGGAGAAGGACCTCATGCTTGGTGAGGTAGAGGGAGGGTCAGTGAAAAAGAGGAAGACTCTCAACAAGATGGATTGACACAGTGGCTGCAACAATGGACTTAAACATAGTGTCTTAGTTATTTAGTGCTGCTGTATTTAGTTATCTCCTGCTGCTATAACAGAAATACCACAAGGGGATGGCGTTAACAAAGAGAAATTTATTCTCTCTGCTCACTTCTGTCTTTTATATCTCAAAAGAGATTGACTTAAGACACAACCTAATCTTGTAGATTGAGTCCTGCCTCATTAACATAACTGCCTGTAATCCTGCCTCATTAA
>NW_004446401.1:0-1142 GCF_000243295.1 Trichechus manatus latirostris | reverse complement strand
ACCACCAGGGCTCCTTATTAATGCTGAACGGCTGCTGGTATTTCCATTCAGCTCTTAATGCCCCAGCAGCCACTCTATGCTAGACCTCGTGGAATTTCATCCTATATACATGCAGCCTAGCCCTCTGCAAGTACTTGAGGGAAACCCTTACACAGCTTTCTTTACTCTTCTTCTCTAGAACACTATTCTGCAAATTCCAGCAGTCTGAACTCCATTTGGATACGCCAGTTGTGCCTTGAACTTGACATATCTAGAGCAGAACACAGTATTTCCCTCTGGAAATCTTTCCTCCTCTGCTTCCAGGCTCAGTTGGTGACATAACCCCACTGTCTAGTCTCTTTTTTAGACCTTCTTCTCCTTTATATCTCTTTGACCAACAACTCTGGTCTCTTTATTTTTTATTATATCTTTCCCCCCTTTATCCCTATGGCAGCAGTCTTAATTGTTCTCAGCTTTCTGGTCCCAAAGCACTTTAATAACGTGACTGGAAGAACACTTACCATATTTTTTATTATAGTTTAGTACCTGGCATTCAGCACAAAATTGTTAACTCGATGAAAGAATGTGAATTGGAATCAGCTCGATGGCAACAGGTATGGTTTTGCTTTTACGAAGGAATGAAAGGGAATTGTATATGTATTTGTTTCACCTGCCAGACTGTCAGCTCATTTTGAGTAGGGACAATAAAATACAGGACACATAGTAGGTATTTAATAAATGTTTGATGAATGAATAATGACATATAATTATATTATCAAAATTTTACTTATATAGATAAGCTCACCTGGATTAGTTGACATGTTTTGTCATAGTTGGTCTTTGAGTCATAGTAAGTATTTCCCAATCTACCTTAAACCATTTTTGGGGAGGACAATGAGTTAGGGAAAAGTCTACTTCCAAGTGTACCAAAGCAGTGAACCATCCTCTATGTGAGGCCATTTAATTTTCTTAAAACAGCAAGAACAATCGCAAGAAATATTTGTCTCTACTGCCACCGTTTTTGATTTTGCAGATGTTTCTAGTTTTTCTTAAAATGCCGACATTTGGAGTTAAGAAACATTTAATGACTGGACAGAAATAAAAGTAATTGTAGACATTTGAGCTATGCCAGAGATGTGAAATTTATTAGGGTGATCATGAGG
>NW_004446400.1:2351-4227 GCF_000243295.1 Trichechus manatus latirostris | reverse complement strand
GGCTGAAGCCAGTGCCTTCCGGCAAACAGACTGTGGCCACAGGAAGCAGAGGAGGCCGAGTGTGGGTGAAGAAGGGTGGGGGGTGGGAAAGTGTATATTGCTGGTTACCAGTTGTTCTGTCTCCTGCTGGGGGCTCCGTGAAGCTGATTTCCCATACTTCCTGTTTGCTGATCTCCGACGGGAGTCCAAGATGGCAAATCTGTGCTGCATTAGCTGATAGGGGACCTCTGCACGTATCTCTCCTAGGTCTCTGTTCTCTGTCAGTTTCTTATTCCATTTGGTGCTTGGCTGAGTTCTTTATCTCTTTATTTGACATGTAGGGTTCCAGGATTGACGTTTGTCTCTGTTTTAGTTAGTTTTCGGGTCTGTGCTGTGAAGGGACAGCATGGTGCTTCTGTCTATAGCGCCACATTGCCTGGAAGTCCTGAGAAATATATACTTTTGACCACACAGACTTTTTTTTGTTTTTAACGACATTAATGGAACACTTTAAAGAAGTTTTTCTGTGTTGTTGTTAGTTGCTGTCAAATTGGTTCCAACTCATGGTGACTCCATGTACAGTGGAATGAAATGTTGCCCTGTTGTCTGAGTTATCTAGTGCTGCTGTAACAGCAATACCACAAGTGGGTGGCTTTAACAAACAGAAATTTATTTTCTCACAGTTTAAGAGGCTCCCAAAAACCCATTGTGATCAAGCCTATTCTGACTCATAGTAACCCTGTAAGACAGAGGAGAACTGCCCTGTAGGGTTTCCAAAGCTGTAAATCTTTATGGAAGCAGACTGCCATATCTTTTCCTGTGGAGCAGCTGGTGGGTTCAAACCACTGACCTTTTGGTAGCTGCTGAGCACTTAACCACTGTGCAACCAAGGCTCCTTTTAGGTGATTAGAAGGCTGAATTCAGGGCAATAGCTCAAGGGGAAGGCTTTCTCTCTCTGTCAGGTCTGGGAGTAGGTCCTTGTTCCTTGACTCCTTGGTGATCTTCATGTGGCATAGCATCTGTCTTCCCCATCTCTGCATGCTTCTCTGTGCCTAATCAGCTTGGTTTATATCTCAATGGTGATTAGCTTAAGACATGCCCTACACTGATATGACCTCATTAACATAATAGAGAAAACCCTATTTCCAAATGGGATTACATCCACAAGTATAAACAAGAACCCAAAAGCTTTACCGTCGAGTTGATTCTGACTCATAGTGACCCTATAGGACAGAGTAGAACTGTCCCATGTGGTTTCCAAGGGGTGGCTGGTGAATTTGAACTGCTGACCTTTTGGTTAGCAGCAGAGCTCTTAACCACTGAACTACCAGGGCTCCATCCACAAGTATAGGGTTTAGGAATTACAACACGTATTTTTGAGAGACACAATTCAGTCCATAATACCAGTCGTGCACCATCTTCACGATTGTTGTCATACTTGAGTCCATTTTTGCAGCCACTGTGTAATTGAGTGCCTTCCAATCTATTGGGCTGTCTAAGAGTAATAAACACTTACTCTGTTAAAGTAAAGAGATTTATTGCAGGTTTGATAACTGTCATGACTGTGGAAAATGTCTGATTTTACAGAGTGAACAAATGCTTCCAAAACGGTGAAGCTGCGTAGACCTTTTAAAGGGTGGGAACAAAGAAGTTGAACTGTACTATTTTGATTGGACATTACAAACTTAGATTAACACAAGGTGGGTTTACTGGAAGTGGGGGCTAGGAGGGTGTCATGGTTTGAATTATGTCCCCCCAAAAATGTGTGTATCAGTTTGGCTGGGCCATGATTCCCAGAATTGTGTGGTTGGCCTCCATTTTGTGATTGTAATTTTATGTTAAAGAGGATAAGGGTGGGATTGTAACACCACCCTTACCCAGGTCATATCCCTGATCC
>NW_004446400.1:0-1213 GCF_000243295.1 Trichechus manatus latirostris | reverse complement strand
ATTGTATGGTTGTCCTCCATTTTGTGGTCTGATGTAATTATCCTAATTATCCTCCATTTTATGTGTTGTAAATCTTAACCTCTATATGTTAATGAGGCAGGATTAGTGTGGGGTATATCTTGAGTCATAGTCTTTCAGGAGGGCATGACTCAAGTTCCACCCTTATTCAACTTATGTCCTTCCCTGGGGTGTGGCCTGCATCCAAGTTATATATGTTGGTATCTGGCGGGGTTCTCTCTGCATCTGGATCCTGTGTCTGGCTTGTTACTGTCTGACCTCTAGTTCTTGGGACTTAAGCCAGCGGCCTGCTGTCTGACCTGCTGATTCTGGGATTTGTCAGCTTCCAGAGCCCCATGGGCTCGTGGCCTATCATCTGACCTGATTTGTCAGCTTCCGCAGCCTTGTGAGCCAGCAGTCTGCTGCCTGGCCTGCCAGTTTGGGTTCGTCAGCCCTGGTGGCTACATGAGTCAGGAGATGCCTACGTCTGACCCACACATTTGGAACATGCCAGCCTCCACAAGCTCGTGGGCCATTTCCTTGATATGGTTCTTGATTTCTGTGAGATGGTGCAGCGAATTACAGAACCCAAAGATGGGAGGGAGAGTACTGAGGGGAGGAGGAGTAGTTGATGTTAGAGATGATGGAGTGGAACAGAAATTTGGGAAAGTTGGACATTTGGGAAATCTTTAACCTCCCCCTCATAGGAACCAGCTTTGTGCTGATCCTTATAAAAGAAATTATTCATTTACATACTTAGAAGGGGTACATAGTATACGATTTTCAATAATTTTATCAGGATATGGGATGTACCTGTTTACCAGCTGAGGCTAATTTTTATCTAGGGCATGACTGTAAAGGGAGAACTGTTCTTATTTAATTAGATTTTTTAATTTGTTATGAAAACCAGAAGTACTTCTTGCACATTCTGTGGAGTTTTGATAATACTAGGGAACATAGAATGAGTAACTAAATATTTAGAGACTCTTCTCTTTTTCTTTATTGTTGTGCTTTAAGTGAAAGTTTATAATTCAAGTTAGTCTCTCATACAAAAATTTATACATACATTGTTATATGACCCCAGTTGCTCTCCCTGTACTGTGACAGCACACTCCTCCTTTCTGACCCGGATTTCCTGTGTCTATTCAACTAGTTCCTGATTTAGTCTCATGTATCTACTTGAGCTAAGAAGCACACTCGTCACAAGTATCATTTT
>NW_004446399.1:3015-4228 GCF_000243295.1 Trichechus manatus latirostris | reverse complement strand
TTAAAGTAGCTACTAACCCTTTGTCCCAATTTGCCTTCTAAAGTGCAAGAGAAAGGAATTCTTCTTTGGGCTCTTGGAGACAGTTAATAGCAAGCCTTGGCAGCTCTTGGCCAAAGCTCGGGTCTGTTGTCTTTAAGAGTAGCTTTAGTTCGTGTCCTCAATAGTTGTTTAGATTTGTTATGTGGCTTTCCAGGTTCTTGTCAAAAAACTTTTCCCAATAAAGGAAGATAACTGTACCCAGTTGACTTGCATTCTGACTTTTTCATGCCTGTTTACATTGCCTTGGGGCCTCCGTGGCCAAATGTAGGTCTTTTCCTCCCCAGTTCACAGTTTTGGTGAAAATTCCATTGATTCCCTTGTAACACCTATTACGGCTAGATATGGCAATTCCAGTCTCCTTTATATATGAAACATTTTTTACTCAAGGTCTCATATCTTAGATTACTCTTCATTGTAGCCCCACTTACAGTGTATGGCTTAGTGGAGGAGTCTTCCTCATAAAATTTACATTTTACAAGAAGCCGGTAATCTAGGAGTGGGAAGCCATTTAACACGCTACCCATCGCAGTCAGTTCGTCAGTTCCAACTCAGCAACCCCAGAGGGCAGAGTAGAACTGCCCCACAGGGTTTCCAAGGAGCGCCTGGTGAATTCAAACTGCTGACCTCTTGGTTAGCAGCTGTAGCTCTTAACCACTGCCCTATCAGGGCCCCTTAACATGCTGCAGAGCCCTGTAAGTCCTCATGATCCGGACATACATAATAACTAATCTTCTCACCACACCCCTGCTACAAAGTGATTTAATAATGCTGATTCTAATTTACTCTTTTCTTTCCTGTTCTTGAAAATTGAAACAAGATTTCAAACACATATACACAAAAATTTAATGAGGCTTTTTAAAAATAAGGCCAGTTGTTTAGATCCTGTCAGAATACGTAAGGCTGGTTTTACTTTTTCCAGATGCTTTGGTCCTCAGTGGCTTATGGTTGGGAGTAGCTGGGGGTTTGCCATGTGGGCAAACAGCTTGTTCTCACTGGACTTCAGTTTTCTTCTCAGGGCTGAGGGCTTTGAATCAGTTGATTTGCCTAGGTTTTTTCCAGTCATACTTGGTGATTCTAAGTCCCTCTGAATGTCCATAATTCTGTAGATCTGTAACTTAACTGGAGAGCTCTAGCTTCAACATCTCTTCTCTCAGAGTTAGCTGCCATTTTCGTT
>NW_004446399.1:0-884 GCF_000243295.1 Trichechus manatus latirostris | reverse complement strand
AAAAAACAAAACCCAAACCCGTTGCTGTTGAGTCGATTCTGACTCACAGAGACCCTATAGGACAGAGTAGAACTGCCCCATAGAGTTTCCAAGGAGCACCTGGCAGATTTGAACTGCTGACCCTTTGGTTAGCAGCCATAGCACTTAACCACTACGCCACCAGGGTTTCCATAGCTCTGATAGCGAATGTTTATTGTGTCTTACTCCATGACTATTAAGTATAGATAGGAGGAGCGAATGTATCCTTAGCTTAAAAAAAATAAAATCTACCTGTGTATTTCGCCAAGTTCTTTTTAGGAGAACTAATTTGTAAGTTCCAAACACTGGCAGGTTTAAAGCATTTACTTCACTGTTAATTACTTTGTTCGTATAATCTGTATAACAGTAAGCAGGGAGTTCTGATGATGCAGAGAAGGAGATAGGCTGAGGTGTCAGGAAATTTTGGTAATTTTACATCAGACAGATGGCAACATAAGGTATTGGTGACAGAGACAGGAGGCCAACAAGCCCCAGGAAGAGTTGACCTTCTTGCAGTATTAATTAGGATGAGGTTGGCAACTGTGGTCTATGGGCCAAATCCATCCTGCCCACCCACCAGCTGTTTTTGTATGGCTTGTGAGCTAAGAATGATTTTTATAGATGAACATTTATAATTGATTGAATGATAGAGGATAATAAATTTGAATACCAATTAAATGAAGTGTTATTCACCAAAATAAATTCTGTTCTCATTAGTAGGTATGTATCACAAAACATGTTCTCGGTGATTATTGAATTTCATCAATAAAATACTTGTGTTCTGTAGTTATTATAGATGTTCTCTAGAACGTTTATATTCTCTTGTTAAGTATCGAGATAATGTCCTTGATTTTGACTCTTAGCAC
>NW_004446398.1:2240-4229 GCF_000243295.1 Trichechus manatus latirostris | reverse complement strand
TGATTATGATTTTACTCTGTACCATGTTAAGCCCTTATTGCGCCAAAGCCAATGCCTCTGCAATGCCTCCAAGATTAAGATTCCCTCTAATACCACCTACCGCTCCTACCTAGGTGGCACAAAAAGTTTAGTGCTCAGCTACTAACCTAAAGGTTAGCAGTTCTTATCCACCCAGAGGTGCCCAGAAGATAGGCTTACTGATCTACTTCCAAAAGATCACAGCCCTTGAAAACCCTTTGGAAAATAATTCTACTCTGAAACATGTAAGGTTACCATGAGTCAGAATGGACCAGATGGCAGCTGGTTTTGTTTTCTTTCCTCTTGCCTAAAGGGTGACCTTACCAAGGTATTCACACTATGCGCTCTCCTAGATATAAGAGAAGAATTCTCCTGGCTTCCCAGTGTTCAAACCACTCATTTCCCTTCATATTTTTTTCCTCCATCTTCATCAATATTCACAGGCACATCCCACCTTCAGTCTCTACTATCCTTTCAGTGACTACCCTTTTCACCCTCCAAAAGACCACACAGCAAATGAAATTCAAACTCATCACCACAGCCCTTTGAATAAGAACAAAGGTATCCAACATACATATATATTCTTTTAACTGAACCAACTGAAGTAGCTTCTCATGCACTGCCTCTGTAACTGTTGAATTTGCCATTAGTCTGCTTCCAAATATCCCACACCAAACATTTATCCAGCTAGTATGTGGCCTGGAGGTGGAGAATATTGGAAAATTAAAACCTCCTCCAAACTGCAACTTCCCTTGTATCTGGGGCACCCCCTTATGGCAAATGGTAATTGTTCTTATGGTTCCTCAATACAAAGCACATATGAACTACTTAAAGGATGATTCTAAACCCTCACTATACGCCCAGCAAAATCAACTGTCTTTCTCCAGTCTCATTCTTTAGTAATTTCCAATTACCTAAGGCAAGGTACAATTTTTCAATCTAAAGATAACACCAACAGATTATATTGTGGTCCAACAAACAAGGGTGCTACTCCCCTCTACTTTGCTCTTCCACTGCCCTCAAGCCACAAACCACATTGATTCCTTCTGGCCTCTCTTGGCCTTCCCATTTATATAAAGTTTAGTTGTACTTCCTCTACACCAGCCAAATGTCATTAACATGCCCCTGTCATATCTATAATACTGGGACTGGCCACCACTATGGGACTTGCCAGAATAGCAGCAGGGACCGTCACTCTGACTCAACAATCAAAAATCATAGACATTAACTTATGAATGTCCAAATTTCTAGTATCTCACATTTTGAAAGTACAACAAATATTAGGCTTGCTTAATCAAACCCATAGGACCCTGACAAAAATGGTTTTTGATAATAGATTGGCTCTTAATTATTTATTAGGTAATCAAGGAGGCGTTTACAGCATTATTAATACTTCTTTTTGTTTCTGGATCAGCAATGTTGGTCAAGTGGTCACTCTAATAAACAGCTTGGACAACAAACTCATCACAAAAAACAGAAGCCACATCTTTATCACACTCCACAATTCAACCAAAATATTGCTAGAGTATACTGCCACAACTAATTTATCCTCTTGGTTAACACCAAACTAATGGGGAACCTGGCTATGAGTCAGCCTCCAGGGACTTCTCATGCTTTTACTCGGGTGCTTTCTTTTTACTGTCACAGTCTAATGTTTTCTACGCTGTTTAGGGCAAATATGCCCTACTCCCCTACTATTAAGGCCACTCAAACACTGCAAATAATTGAGCTCAATGCTGATGTCAAGAAACCAAGGAGTCAATTGTAATATAGCTTTTATTTGTTTTTAATGCTGGCTTGACCCAACTTTGAGACTCTGGCTAGAGGCCAATCAGTTCTTCTATAACGGCTGACTAAGTGTACACACCTCAACCACTTCCCTTATCAGGGTCTCACATTCTGGGACCACTATGCACCCACCCTAATCGCCCTCGGCCCGATATCGAATAACTTGGAATAGCTTTTATGGCC
>NW_004446398.1:0-864 GCF_000243295.1 Trichechus manatus latirostris | reverse complement strand
CTCGGAAAGCCCTGTAGACCTTCTCATCACTCAACAAGTGGCAAGTCTCACCGTGGTCCGGGCTTAAATGCGACTTAAGAAAATTGTGGGCATAGAAGGGGATTAATGGATCATCCATCTTGTAGCTCACCTAGTGTCACATTTCCTGGAGGTATAGTGAAGAAAGGATATGAGCTTGGAGTCTGAAGGCTGGGACTGGCTTCTTGGTTTTTTGATAGTTGTGGTGAACTCCCTCAACATCTCTCAACTACAAAATGATAATTCTTACTTTAAAGAGTCTTTCTGTGATGGTAAAATAATATGAAAGTGCTTTATAGATTGTATTGTTGTTGTTAAGTGCTGTCAAGTTGATTTTCAACTCATAGTGACCCCATATGACAGACTATAACTGCCCCGTGACTTTTTTAGGCTGTAATCTTTACAGGAGCAGATTGTGAGGTCTTTCTCAGAGCAACTGGGTGGTTCAACCTGCCAACCTATCAGTCAGCAGGCAAACACTTAACCGTTGCACCGATAGACCTATTCAACACGTAAAATAAACATTAGGCCTTAATTTCAATGTTAATTAATTTTAGTACGAATTCCATTATTGCTCCAAAATGAAGAACTTTGTTGTCATCCTCAGTGTGTTTAGGAAATGCACCATTCTGGATCATATGTATTACAAACCATCATTAATTTCTTTCTTTCATTTCTTTTTTCTTTTTAGAGAAAATTGTAGTGCTTTAATTCTCTTAAAATAGAAAAGTTAACATTTTCCAGTACGTTTTTTAATTTTTTTCTTTTTTAATGTAATTTTCTTAGTAATTTCTTTATCTGATGTTAAATTAACATCATGATACTAGTTCAGATCAGTCTATAAAC
>NW_004446397.1:2631-4230 GCF_000243295.1 Trichechus manatus latirostris | reverse complement strand
CGCTTGCCCTGTTTCCATCCATCCACTTTACCTGCCCCTCCTTGCCTTCTTGGTTTTTGTGCAAATGGTGATTGTTTGGTCTTGTATAGTAGATTTTTTAAAGGAACACATTCCTCACAGGTGTTATTGTTTATTTTATAGGCCACTCTATCAGTTGGCTGAAAGATGACCTCCTGGAGTGGCTTCAGTTCTACATTAAAACGGTATCTTAGGGTGATGGTCTTGGAGGTTCCTCTAGTCTCTAACAGTATAGTAAGTCCGGTCTTTTTCAGGAATTTGAGTTTTGTTCTATATTTTTCTCTCATTCTAACTGGGACCTTCTGTTGTGACCCTGGTCAGAATGGTTGGTAGTGGTAGGTGGGTACCATCTAGTTCTTCTGGTCTCGGGCTAGAAGAGGTTGTGGTTCGCATGGGCCATTAATCCCATGGACTAATTTCTTCCTTGAGTCTTTGGTTTCCTTCACTCTCCTTTGCTCCAGACAGGGAGAGACGAATAGTTGTATCTTAGATGGCCATTCACAAGCTTTTAAAACCCCAGATGCTACTCACTAAACTAGGATGTAGACCATTATCATTATGAACTAATTTATGCCAGTTGACCCAGTTGTCCCATGGAACTATGGTCCTGAAACTTCAAATCCAGTAAATCAATCCAATGAGTGTTTGGGTATGTCCAGAAGTATCCATAACTGTGCCCCCTACGTGCTTTATTGTATATATGACTATATATGCAGCACATACAAATGTGTATATACATATGCCCACAAATATATGTGCAAGCGCACATACTCCCATGTGCCTTCCCACACCTACATAGCATATATATCTACATAACCATTCACATATTTTTTGCTTGTTATTACTGTTGTTGCAAAACTGTGTTACAACATTTACCATAGTTGTCCTTTATTCTTGTGTACCTCTCAGTAGTTGTTCTACATTCTCATTAATATTAGGTGCTGTCAATGTTTTTAATTCCAGCCTTCTGGGTAGGTATATAGTGGTATCTCATTGTGGTTTTAATTTACATTTCTCTGATGACTAATGATGATTTTCATGTGCTTATTGGTCATTCATACATCTTCTTTTCTAAAGTGTCTTTGTCCATTTTAAAATTGAGTCTGAATACTTGTTTAACCAAAATTGTAATACAATTATAATAATATTGGGAATATAGGGAAATGAAAAAGCAAATAAGATGACAATCCCAGAGATATCAGTCTTTGTTTAACATAATAGGGTAGAAAGTCATTAGATATGTCTAAGATTGAAGAATCAAAACATATATCATTAATCACATATTTTTGGAAACTCTAAGATGTATAAATGCCTAAAGAAACAGCTAAATGAATAGAAACTGGTTGTCTCTGGAGAGGGAAACTGGAGTAGGGAACCTCTATTTCAGTATTTTTTTTTTAAGCTATACATATGTATTACTTTGATTAAAAAGAAACTTCAAAATAAATAACTTACTGAATCTATAATCACTGAGTCCGGTGTTCTTCCAGTGAAAACGAAATTCAGTTGCTTGGCAGCTCTGACCAATGCTCCTTCATCTATTTTAGGAAAACAGGTAAAAGCAAATGTATGAGAAAAAAA
>NW_004446397.1:0-1496 GCF_000243295.1 Trichechus manatus latirostris | reverse complement strand
TATCTTACTTTTTCAAATTAAGTTGATACTTTTTCTAGACAATCGTAAATCCTAGAACATTTTCCAGAGAAAAATACTTCACAATGGCTTCATTTGTACCTGGAGATGCTGCTTGATAAATAATCTTATCTCCTTCTCGCTCTGGTACTGCTGTATGACAGACTGCCATCATTGTAAGAAATTCACATATTATAGGTGCAGTTGGCTATAAAAAATGAACATTTACTTTAGCTGTTTTCATTTAAACACTTGACACTAATAATAGTAATATTACTTCATGTCTATCTATTAAGACTGTAGCTGTTAAGGGTTGGAAGGTGTGGGTTTATAGCCAACTAAGAAGCCAAAACCAATTATGAAGAAAAAATATTTTTTACTCTAATCATTCATTCTCAGTCTCTCATTCACTTTCTAAACATTTACATGAGACAATTTGGTTTTGTCAAATGGAGATACACAGTGAAAAAGGCAAATATAATTGAATCCTGTCTTTAGAGGACAGACAGAAATTCTAAAATGTTAGTTTAGCTGGTTGTTAACCAAAAGGTTGGCAGTTTGAACCCCTCCAATGGCTCTGTGGGAAAAAGACCTGGAAATGTGCTTCTGTAAAGATTACATTCAAGAAAAGTCTATGAGGCAGTTCTACTCTGTCACACGGGGTCACTATGAGTCGGAATTAACTTGATGGCATCCAACAACAACAACAATTCCTGAATATATTTAAATTTTAGGCATCTAATCTTAATGCAAAGCCCTGGTGGCGCAGTGGTTAAGAGCTCGGCTGCTAACCAGTTGCTCTCTGGAAACCTTATGGGACAGTTCCACTCTGTTCTATAGGGTCACCAGGAGTTGGAATCGACTCGATGGCAACGTTTTTTTTTTTTTTTTTTTAAATCTTAATGTTGTTTGTTTTTTGGGTTGGGGGGATAATGACAGGGGATTTGTCTGTAATGCACTGTCTCTCCCTCCAAAACTCCATCCTTAACTTTATTCACGTATTATTAAAAAAAAAAAAAAAAAAGCTTGAGCAGCTACTATGTACAATGGACTGTTATAGCTCAAGGAAGATAAAAAAAAGTGGATTATTTAACACAAGAAGATTTGAGTCTATAGGAAAAAAGCTAGATATTTTTAATTAAACGTTTTCCTGTCTGGCTCATGATGAAGAACAATGTCGTTTATTTCAATAAAGGAAAAATATTCCTCCAGGCTCTTGGGCAAAAAAGTAAAGTGATTGGAAATGGTAAATCAGAAGATTGTCTGAATAAAATGTGTTCAGGCTAGAACCATGGGCAAAACAGACATGGTCCATGCCACCGTGAAGCTTAGACTTGTGGGGAGGACAGCACACATATAACTACATGGGTATTATTTAATTATTGTGTGAGACAGGCTGTAAAAAAAAGAATGTGCAAATATCGCATTATGGGAATTGGGGGAATCTGTGGTTGTTCTCAAGAAAGATGTGATATTTAAGTTTATGAGGCTTTAAACTC
>NW_004446396.1:2897-4229 GCF_000243295.1 Trichechus manatus latirostris | reverse complement strand
ATAGCAACCCAATAGGACAAAGTAGAACTGCCCCATAGGGTTTCCAAGGAGCAGCTGGTGGATTCCAACTGCCAACCTTTTGGTCAGCAGCCAGGCTGTTAACTATTGTGCCACCAGGGCTTCAAATCATAATAAAGTGTTATTTAAAAAAAAAAAAATCTTACAGATCTTTTTTTAAATTGTCTTCAAGAGCCTTGCACCAAGTTTCTAAACAATGTTTACATATAGCTTATCTATAGTTTTGGTAAAGAATCATTATTTAAAATAGCTGGTTAAATTACATGTTAAATTATTTGAGCTTTATATAACAGTTCCCCATTTTATGGTTAGAGAATAAGGCAGTCAAAACTTGCCTTATTAAAAAAATTCTTTTTCACCTCCCATCACTGAATACATTGTGCTTTCACATTTCTCTCTTAGTGTTATATTCTTTGCTTAATTTGTTTTCACAGATTTTTTAAAAATTGTATTTCAACTCAAATTTGTAAGCCAAATCAGCTACCTTCTTGATCCTTTCCATAAAAACCCTAAGCCTGTTCCACTGCAATAGTGTTGTAATAGTCTATTTCTAATAGGGAGTGTAGGAGCAAGACCAAAAGTGTAAGGGGAGTTTTGGGTGGTGGTTCCTCCTGTTATGTGGTTATCGTCTGAGGTATTATAAATTCATAGAATATTAGAATTATCTACACTGAAATACAATTTTGGCAGTTAAAATGTCAAATAATTTTTATATTAACCATCTTTATTTTCCATCGCCTTAATTTTTAAACAAGATAAGAAGGTTACTTCTGTGCAGACCTACCTGGATTTAATAGTTGTTTTTAATATTGTCTTTTTAATGTAGAGTCTGAAGTCAATATTATAGGCATCTTTTTATAAATGAGACGGCCTTTTCTTAGCATCAGCTTGTTTTCTAAAATCGAGTTTTGAAATATAAAATATGTTCATTGCTAGCCATTTAAAAGTAGACATTTGTGTAGAGCTAAGTATGTTGACTTGCCAACCCAGTGCTAAAAATTTTTAAACTGTTACAAATCAGAGTACTACATTTCTGCGTAGCCTGGGTAATATTAATAACATCTAAAAGAACTTGGAAACATGAGAAAATGTTTTTTAAATGAGCAAAATTTGAACAGTTTACATAAGCTAACATTTAAAATAGCATCACAAGATCTATTTTGTATGCTGTATACTCTTAGAACATATAACTTTTAAAATCCTTTATTGTTTGAAGATAATTTTAAATGAGATAACCTTAAACTTTATTAGTGACAGATATTTAAATTAATCTGGTCACATGAGTTTCCAGAAAGTATTCATCCACATTATTAT
>NW_004446396.1:0-751 GCF_000243295.1 Trichechus manatus latirostris | reverse complement strand
GACGAGACCAAGGGGTGGGGTACCTTCCCTCTGAGGGGGTTCCAAAAGCTGTGAATTTTCACTTTGGAAAGATGAGAACTGCAAAGTTAGTGGTGTCACAAAGTGTAACATAGTCTTGTTCACCGTGGTAATAAAAGTATATTTGAAGCTCTTTAAAGACAGTTTTACGTACAAAAACAACTCCCCCCCAAACTACTTTTAAACATAGGCCACTTATTACCTATATAATCTGAAAATAAATTTTAAGATTTTTGATATAAAGTTTCATAGGACTTTTGGAACAAAAACTGCATAGACATGTTGATGACAGGAATGAGACCGTTGGCTTACTGTTTCTCCAGTACAATCTGTTGCCTGAGTTAGGTGGGGTAGTGAGGGTGTTCCTCCAACCCTTCTTTAGGTAGACAGCTACCTGCTTTTCCAGATAGAATACAAAGCTGCGTACACAGTAAATCCAGATCTCTTATTTCCCTTTTTCTGTTTTCACTAGATATCCAGGAGTATGCATACATTACTGTTTTAATTAGACTTTTCTCTCTTTTATGCCAGTTTCTTATTAAATAATAGCATCCAAGAAATGAGAAATAAATTTAGGCTGATTGTAACTTGACTGGATTCTGTGATCAGAAACTTGCTGACTTCCGTGCTGGGGCGCTGCTGGTGGGGAGCTGCATGCTTGCTGCAGGAGCCAGCGTCTGGTGCTGAGCCCTTCTTTCTCTTACAGGGCCCAGCACTACATCAACGTGCCAGT
>NW_004446395.1:2147-4145 GCF_000243295.1 Trichechus manatus latirostris | reverse complement strand
GTTGATGGGCATCTAGGTTGTTTCCATCTTTTTGCTATTGTGAACAATGCTGCAACGGACATGAGTGTGCATATGTCTATTTGTGTGACAGCTCTTATTTCTCTAGGATATATTCCTAAGAGTGGGATTACTGGATCGTATGGTATTTCTGTTTCTAGCTTTCTAAGGAAGCACCATATCATTTTCTAAAATGGTCGTATCATTTTCCATTCCCACCAGCAGCTCATAAGAGTTCCAGTCTCCCTGCAGCCTCTCCAGCATTTGTTATTTCCAGTTTTTTTGATTTGGACCAGTAATGCTGAGGTGAGATGGTATCTCATTGTGGTTTTAATTTGCATTTCTGTAATGGCTAGTGATCATTAGCATTTCCTCCTGTGTCTGTTGACTACTTGAATGTCTTCTTTGGTGAAGTGTTTGTTCATTTCCTTTGCACATTTTTTTTTTTGAATTATTTGTCTTTTTGTTGTAGAGGTGTTGGATTTTCCTGTAGATTTTAGAGATGAGACCTTTGTCTGACTTGTAATGTCCAAAAAATTTTTCCTAGTCTTTAAGTTCTCTTTTTACAATTTTAGTTAAGTCTTTTAATGAGCATAAGTCATAAGTGTTTAATTTTTTGAAGATCTCAGTTATCTAGCTTATCTTCTGGCATTTGTGTGTTGTTGGTTATGGTTTATATCCTGCTAATGCCATGTATTAGGGCCTCTAGTGTTAATCCTATTTTTTTCTTCTATGAACTTTATAGTATTTGGCTTTATATTTAGGTCTTTGATCCATTGTGAATTCGTTTTTGTATGTAGTGTGAGGTATGGGTCCTGTTTCAATTTTTTGCAGATGGACATCCAGTTTTGCCAGCACCATTTGTTAAAAAGACTGTCCATTCCCCATTTGATGGACTTTGGACGCTTGTCGAAGATCAGGTGACACTAGGTGGATGAATTTACATCTGGGTCTCAATTCCGTTCCATTGGTCAGTGTATCTGTCTTTGTACCAGTACCAGGCTGTTTTGACTAGTGTAGCTGTGTAGTAGGTTCTGAGGTCAGGTAGTGGGAGTCCTCCTACTTTATTCTTCTTCATTGGTGCTTTCCTTATCCGGGGCTTCTTCCCTTTCCATATAAAGTTAATGATTAGTTTTTCCATCTCTTTAAAGAATGTTGTTGATATTTAGATTGGGATTGCATTGTATTTGTAAATTGCTTTGGGTAGAATTGTCATTTTCACAATGTTGAGTCTGCCTATCCATGGGCATGGTATGTTTTTCCACTTATGTAGGTCTCAGTTGGTTTCTTGCAGTAGCATTTTGTAGTTTTATTTGTATAGGTCTTTTACATCCCTGGTTAGATTTATTCCTAAGTTTTATTTTTTTAGGGGCTATCATAAATGATATTGTTTTCCTGATTTCCTTTTCATCGTTCTCTTTATTGGTGTATAGGAATCCAACTGATTTTTGTATGTTTATCTTGTATCCTCCTACTCTGCTGAATCTTTCTATTAGTTCCAGTAGTTTTCTTGTGGAATCTGTAGGGTTTTCGATGTATAGTATCATATCATCCACAAACAGGGACAGTTTAACTTCTTCATTACCAATTTGGACACCCTTTATTTCTTTTCCTTGCCTTATTGCTCTAGCTAGGACTTCCAGCCAATGTTAAATAGGAATGATGATAAAGGGCATCCTCGTCTTGTTGCTTTCCTCAAGGGGAATATTTTCAACCTCTCTCCATTAAGATTGATGTTGGCCATTGGTTTTGCATAGATGCTCTGTAGTACCTATTTTATTGAGAGTTTTTATCAGGGATGGGTGTTGGACCTTGTCGAATGCCTTGTCTGCTTCAGTTGAGATGATCATGTGACTATTTTCTTTCCTTTTATTTATGTGGTGGATTATGTTGATTGATTTTCTGAAGTTGAACCATCCTTGCATAGCTGGTATGAATCCTTCTTGGCCGTGGTGTATTATTTTTTTGATATGATGCTGAATTCTATTGGCTAGAATTTTG
>NW_004446395.1:0-1285 GCF_000243295.1 Trichechus manatus latirostris | reverse complement strand
TTGTTCCTTGCTGTTCATGTTGTTAATTTGTACCTTGATGGCATTGTGGTCAGAGAAGATAGTTTGTCTTATCTCAGTGTTTTGGATTGTGTTGAGTGTTGCTCTGTGGCCTAAGGTGTGTTCTATTCTGGAGAATGTTCCATATGCATTGGAAAAGAATGTGTACTTTGCAGCTGTTGGGTGGAGTGTTCTATATATGTCTATGAGGTCAGGTTGGCTGATAGTGCCCTTTAGGTCTTCAGTATCTTGGTTGAGTTTCTTTCTAGATGCTCTGTCCTTTACTGAGAGTGGTGTGTTGAAGTCTCCTACTATTATTGTGGAACTGTCTGTTTCTCTTTTCAATGCTGTTAGAGTTTGTTTTATGTATTTTGGAGCCTTGTCTTTGGGTGCGTAGATGTTTATTATGGTTATGTCTTCATGATAGATCGTCCCTTTAATCACTATATAATGTCCTTCTTTGTCTTTTATGGTGGATTTTGTTTTAAAGTCTATTTTATTTGTGATTAGTATTACCACTCCTGCTCTTTTTTTGTAGCTGTTTGCTTTATATTTTTTCCATCCTTTGATTTTTAATAAATTTATGTCTTTGTTTCTTAGGTGTGTCTCTTGTAGACAGCATATTGATGGATACTGTTTTTTTAATCCACTCTGTCACACTCTGTCTCTTTAAGGGTGTATTTAGGCCATTTACATTCAGTGTAATTATTGATAGGTGTGAGTTTACTGCTGTCATTTTGTAGGGTTTTTTTTGTTTTTTTTTTTTTTTGTGGTGCCGACGTTTTCTTTGTTTCTCTTACTCTCCTGTGCAGAATTCTTTTATTTGTGGATTTTTTTTATTTCTTTTGTTTTTGTAAATTTTGTTTTTACTGAGACTTTATGTTTTTCTTCTTTATTTTGATGAGTAGGTTTGTTAACTTTCTTCATGTTTACCTTGAAATTTACCCTTATATTCCTAGATTTGAACCAGTCTATTATTACTTCGTATCACCTTGCCTTCCTCTCCATTAGAAGGTTCTATAACTGCACCGTTTATTCCCTCTTTTATTGTTCTGATGTTGTCATTCACAGATTAACCTCTCTGGTTCCCTGTTGTAATTCTTTTGGTTTTAGATCGTTCTTGAGAGTTAATTTCCTAGATTGGTCTCTGGCTAGTATGATCCTGTGTCCTAGATTCAGCCTGTGGTCCGATGTTGTTTGTTCTCAGACTGAAGGACTCCCTTTAATAATTCTTGTAAGTTTGGTTTGGTTTTTACATAGTCCCTTAATTTCTGTTTATCTGGAAATG
>NW_004446394.1:3444-4214 GCF_000243295.1 Trichechus manatus latirostris | reverse complement strand
TATATTTATACATTTTTCTTTTTTGTTATACTTACCAATTTTTTTTGTTATTTACATAAGTTATGTTTTTTAATCTTTACATTTAAAGGCACTTTGAATGCATTTTGGTAAAAAAATAATAATATTAAAAGGAAAAAGAAATATATTATTTCAAGCAAGTTATCTGATGTTTCTAATAAAAGTAATTCAAAAATATAGACTCATCATTGCACATAAATATATATACTTTTCTTGGGTTGTAAGTAAACACTAATTTTTAAAAAGAAAACTTGGCTGCATGAATGAGAAATTTGTTTATAAAGACTTTCATGTATGTATTAACAAAAATGAAACCATGAAATTCATAACTTCTTTAATACAATTTTTTTAATCACAGATCCTTTCTGAACCAGCTACGATGTCTCATGGATTCCGTGGTGGACGGGAACCACACTGCAGTGACAAGGTTCATTTTATTGGGCTTAACAGAAGATCCTACCCTGTGGATCATCCTATTGATAGTATTCCTATTCATCTACCTGGTGACCTTATTTGACAATCTCTGCATAATCATTCTTATCAGAATCACTTCTCAGCTCCATCATCCTATGTATTTTTTCCTGAGCCACTTGGCTTTTTCTGACATAGGCTATTCATCTTCTGTCACACCCAATATGTTTGTAAACTTCTGGTGGAGAGACATACAATCTCCTATCTTGGATGTGCTATCCAACTTGGTTCAGTTGTTTTCTTTGGGTCAGCTGAGTGCTTCCTTCTGGTTGCCATGGCCT
>NW_004446394.1:0-1216 GCF_000243295.1 Trichechus manatus latirostris | reverse complement strand
AGAATCTAAAACCTGAGGAATCAAGATCTCAGATAGGAAAAAACAGTAGAAGGCAAGCTGATATTCAGCCAGCTATTTTTCCTCTTGGGACATTCGCAAATTCTTAACAAGTAATAAGAAGGTGAGAACATGGGTAGTGGGTTGAAGCTATGAGGCAGAGAAGCAAACAGAGCTATTGACAATCTTACAGAATTCAAGAGAAAAACACTGAAGTTTTGGGATGGCCAGACAATCAGGACTGAATGGATCATGATACCAGAGAAAAGGGAGCAGCAGAAAAAGAAGCCTGACACTCAGAACCTTTCTTCTTCCATGCATATGCTAGATTCTTAAATTCTGCTAAATAAGAGGATAAGATACTAAACAGAAGGACACTAAAAACAGAGCGCAAATTTTGGCAGGCTCACAGTACTAAGGAGATAATTGGTGATCAAAACCCACTATGGATGAGGATTCTTAACAAACACCTCAAGCTCTTAGTTGGGACTTCTGGAGAGCTACACCAAAAGAGACAGGTGAATTAGAGGTATACTGAGACATAGAAACACTGCAATACAGAGTCAAGTTAGACCAGTCACTGATTGTATTAACATGACATGTGTCACGTCCCAAATCCAGATATCTGCCTCTCTTAAAAACATGTAATGGTATCCAGGGCCTCTGCACTCATTTCATATAAATTGTCTGGCATTAATAAAAATTATCAGGCATTCCAAGTATAGTATACAGAAATCTAACATGGTCCCTATGATCTAGACCTTCTGGTGTTATGCCCAGAAAAATCCCCTCCCCTTAAGTGTGGGCAAGACTTGTGACTTACTTCTAGACAACTGAATATGGTAAAGGTGATGGGATGTCACTCTCATGATTACATACATTATATTAGACTCTATCTTAGCAGACTAGAGAGATTGAGAATCCCCTAATGGCCTTGAAGAAAACTGACATATTGTGAACAGGGAAAGGGAAAATAAAAACTGACAGAATTAACTGCCAATAGACCTAAACTAAAATAAACTCAAAAGACAGTATTTTAGGCAGACAAAAAAATGATTCCCCATGGAAACATGAAAATTCAGGAAAGATGAAGAACAAAAGAAAGGTCAAATACGTTAGCAAATATAAATGGATGCTGACAGCACAACATAATAAAAATATGTACTATAGAGTCTAAAACACATGTTGAATTCAAATGCATGATAAAGCATAAAAGGCA
>NW_004446393.1:3476-4210 GCF_000243295.1 Trichechus manatus latirostris | reverse complement strand
TTGGCAGCACTGCATCTCTCCTGAGGCTCTGAGGGGAGAATGGATTTCCTTACCTTCTTCAGCTTCCACTAGATTCATTCGTTTATGATGCCTTCTTTGCATTTCTCCAACCTCTTGCTTTCATCATCACATCTCCTACTACTGATTCGGATCCTCCTGTCTCCCTCTTATAAGTACCACTGTCATTACATCAGGCCCACATGGATAACCCACAATAACCTTCTTATCTCAAGATCCTTAACTTAATCTGCACATTTCCTTTGACCAAGTCAGGTATTCATAGGCTCCAGGGAGTAGGACATGGACATCTTGAAAAACAAAAAACCAAACCCGTTGCCACTAAGTCGATTCTGACTCACAGCGACCCTGTAGGACAGAGTAGAACTGCCCCATAGAGTTTCAGAGAAGCAGCTGGTGGATTCAAACCTCCAACCATTTGGTTAGCAGCTGTCACTCTTTAACTGCTATGCCACCGGGGCTCCTGGACATCGTTGGGAGACCATTATTCAGCCTACCACACACATACTGATGTTATATTGAATTGATGTCAGATTTTACTCTTTCTCATGTGAGTTCAGGTTTCACAGTTCACATGGCTGTGCCCCTGAACTTCAAAACCTTTTCTCACCTTTGTGAATACTACCTCTGAGCTTGGCATGCTTCTGCCATAACCTGGAGTAGAGATTTCTAGTCCCTTCTGTTAAGTTTAGCCAGCCTGTTGTTTTTCTGAGAAC
>NW_004446393.1:0-1043 GCF_000243295.1 Trichechus manatus latirostris | reverse complement strand
TTTTCATAAACGCTAAGGATTAAAAATATACATTTGTGATACATCATGGGATCCCTTAGTACCAAAAATGTGAGCCTATGTTTTGTTCTGTTCTTTTCTTTTTTTATTTATTTAAAATATATCTACTGAGCCGCTGATAAATACCAGGCGCTGGGGATACAGCAATGGACAAGACAGATCAGGTTCTTTTTCACATGGAGACTAAATTTTAGTAGGGGATACAGGCAGTTAAAAAGTGAAACCTATGAAAACCTTGAGTTGTGGAAATTTTTCTTCCTTGCCAACTTTTTAATATAGTATAAAACTAAATTATTTTCAAGGAAACAACTTTTGGTTTTGGAATTCTAAGTACTACTTTAGTTGCATACCAACATTTTGGTATGTTGAATTTTCAGTATCATTGTTCTTATATTTGAAAATACTACTAATAAAACTGGACTACGTAAGTAAATAAATCTGAATCCAGAGCGCTCTGTGTTGAGTGAAGCATTACAAGAAGTCAGGGTAGATGCCCACCACCACGTGGCTTCAAAAATTGACAGCACACTACCCTTGTTTGCAGAATTAGCACGATACAGGAAAGTGTGGTAGATTTTATCCTAATTGCTGTTACCCCCAATGCTTTGTTGCTCAGGGCACAACTTTATATTACAGCTAGTTAATAAAGAAGACAATGGTTTAAAGTCCATGTTGCCATAGAAACAACCAATTATAAGCACCATCAGAAGAGATGGAAGACAGCTGCCAAAACTCTCAGGGAAAAAAAAAAAAAGATCTGAGTTGGCAACCTACAAGACACATTGCCTGCTCAAGGCTTTTGCCAGCTTCTCCCAGCATTGGCCTGCAAGTTTATATCAGAACAAACATCTTGCACCCATTTGCTAAGTGCTGCATCTGTAATACATTCTAAAAGGATAATTGTGTCTGGAGCTCAACATATGTGATGGTGAGGCAGGAAAAAAAATTCTCACATTTTTTAGTATAATTTTTCTCATATGTTTCTTATAACTTCATGGCACCAACATCAACATAAGAGAAAGAAG
>NW_004446392.1:2715-4190 GCF_000243295.1 Trichechus manatus latirostris | reverse complement strand
CCCTCCTCCCAGCCTCTGCTGCTGGTCCCACCATTAAGCTGCTGCTCTGCTGGAAGCCCTGGTGGCACAGTGGTTAAGAGCCGGGCTGCTAACCAAAAGGTCGACAGTTTGAATCCACCAGGTGCTCCTTGGAAACCCTATGGGGCAGTTCTACTCTGTCCTTTAGGGTCGCTATGAATTGGAATCGACTCGATGACAATGGGGTTTTTTTCTGCTGAGTACAGCAAGCTTCTGTAATGGCTTTTTTGAGTTCTTAGGGCACTGAAGAAGTGGGTGCATGGGGACAAATGCCCCTTCTCTAACCCTGTCCGTGATTTCTCACCTGAGCTCTAAAGCAACATTGCTTTGTTTTGTGGTTTCACAAAGTCTTTTATGATTTCAAACAAATCTGCTACCTTCTTTTCTCTGTCTGGTCAGATACTGTCCCCTTTCTCTCTTTTGTCTTCATCTTTCTTCTCTCCTTCCCCTTACTCATGACTCCCCCTTTCTCTCCAAACCCCTATAACCAAATACCTCCGCTTTTCTTTTTCCTGTCCCTCCATTCCAAGAAACTTCTCCTTGTATGTCCACTGTGTGATAAACTCCTGAAAGGTGCCTAGTTCATCATTTTCACAGAGAGGTGGACTGAGTATCCCAGGCAGGGCTCAGGTGGGTCACGCTGCTACACAGCACCTTTAGATGATGTCCTTCAGCTGCTCCATCGTTTTCCCCCGGGATGTATGATGTTGCTCTTTTGTCAGAAAACCCCTGGGAAGATCATCCAGTACTTGCTACATTTTAGTGATATGGCTCTCCCCACCTCTGTTTTCCTTCCCGTTGGAGTTATCTTCTTTAATTTCCATATTTTATATTTTCTTTATTTTTATTGGGATTTTGTGCCTCTTGTTTTCGTTTTTTTCCCACTTTTTTGTATCCTTCCTGGGTGATGCAAATGATTGGCATGCTCTGCTGCCAATCAAAAAGTTAGAGTTCAGGTCTACCCAGAGACCCCTTGGAAGAAAGACCTGGCAGTCTTCTTCTGAAGAATCAGCCGTTGAAAACCCTGTGGAACACAGTTCTGCTCTGACACACGTGGGGTTGCCGTGAGTAGGCATCAACTCCGTGGCGTCTGGTTGGTTGAGGGGTGAGAGGTGGTCCTGGAGCCCCTTCTGCTTGAATACATGACACTGAGAAGACTCCTGACTTTGGGTTTGGACAGACCTTGTTTTTTTTTTTTTTTTTTTTTCCCAGTTTTTTCATAGCAGCTTTATTGAGGTACCATTGATACGCAGTAAACTGCAGATATGTAAAGTATACAGTTTGATAGGTAGTGATGTCACCGCTTTCATTTCTGACATTGGTAATTTATGCTCACCCTCTTTCTCTTCCTGTTCAGCCTGACTAGACATTTATCAATTTCATTGATACTCTCCAAGAGCCAGCATTTGCCTTCATTGATTTTCTCTATTCTTTATTTTCCATTTCATTGTGTTCCA
>NW_004446392.1:0-714 GCF_000243295.1 Trichechus manatus latirostris | reverse complement strand
TTTTTTAATAGGATTATTTGTCTTTTTGTTGTAGAGGTGTTGGATTTTCTTGTAGATTGTGGAGATTAGACCTTTGTCTGACTTGTACTGTCCAAAAATTTTTTCCCATAGACTGACCTTGTTTTGAAGCCCAACTCTGTCACTTCCATCTTATGAACCTCATTTACTATAATGTACAAAATGAAGATAACAACCTCATAAGGTAGACAGTAATTGCTAGAGTTAGATAAGATAACAAATGTAGATATTTCCAACTCAGTGTCCAACCACATAAGCAATATCAGTTCCCTCCTCTTCTTCCATTGCTGTCCCATCTCTTGGTGACCAACCTGAACCTAGTATACACCTGGCTGTGGTTTATCACTGCGTGAAGATACACATAACACTCACACAGCATGCGTTGTGCCTTGTAGCATCTTGCCATTCTTCTTCCCGGTAATGGAGTATACTAATGGTTTCTGCCTCATATTTATCATGGATCCTTGAGTTAGTACGTGGGTTGATCATTTGGTCATAAATTCATACATTCCGGTTCTTCGGACTTTAGAATGGTGTCAAATTTTCATCAATACTGTAAAACTTACAGCACCGTATATGTAAAACACATTTCTCTCGTTTGAATCATTGTTTTAAACATCACGTTTGGCCATACGTTATAATGGCAGCTAGTGATATTGACACATAGTTAATATTCGTATAAAAGACCACATTTTT
>NW_004446391.1:3032-4223 GCF_000243295.1 Trichechus manatus latirostris | reverse complement strand
TGATGAACTAAGGCAAAAAGAGGTCAAGCAGCTTGCCCAGGCTTCCAGAGCTGGTAAATGGCGTAGCTGGGACATGAAATATCAGCACCGTGGCCATCAAGTTGACTCCGACTCATGGCAACCAAGTGTGTGTCAGAGTAGAACTGTGCTTCATAGGATTTTCAATGGCTGATTTTTCAGAAGTAGATCACCATGCCTTTCTTACAAGGTGCCTCTGGGTAGACTTGAACCTCCAACCTTTTGGTTATCAGCTAAGCGTGTTAACCATTTGCACCACCCAGGGACTCCTGGTATCTGAACTAAGGCCATCTAATTCCAGAGTCACTGCTTTTACATGATCTCACTTCTATGTTAGTATGCCCATATAAGTATGGTTTGTGGGCTACATCTATGCACAGGCATAAAGATTGTGATTCTCTAAAGCTGGACATAAGTTTTATACATGAAAATGCTTGTCCATTGTTCTTAGAGGAGTAAATTCATTAATTTATTCAACGAATATTTATTGAATCCTTACAGTGTGCCATACACTGCTCCTACTGAGGACAGATCAGTGATCAGGACAGAAAGGGACCCTGTCTTGTTACAAGCACAGTGCTAAGTACTCAAAACACATTAACAATGCATTACAATGTATTTTAATTTTCAAAATAATGCACACTTTCATTAGTTTGAATAAATCACTTACATTAGACTCTCCTTAATCCAAAATTACCCTTAAAAGTTAACACTATTCTTCCAAAACTTCTATTAAGTAGGATGGTGTGGGAGATTCCTATTTAGAACCAGAGGAGGAATTTAAATACCCTTACAATCTTCGAATGATTTTCTGAATGAAACCTTGACATGTATCTTTGTACCAGTTGCATTTCTAACATGGTAAGTCATGCTTGTGTTAAATTTAGGAGCAGTTTACTCCCACTGCCCAAAATTGCTTGTTATATATGTTGTTCAGTGCTGTCTATCCAGTAACCTCTAAGTAATTAGTTGTTGAATGATGTTTGTAATAATGTATGTTATACGTTAAAGAAACCAACACAGCCATTACTACCTCATCCTCAAACTACCAAGCATCTGCCAGATTTAAATGGTCCTTGTAGCCTAACAATGCTGTTTTTCTTGACGATAAACACTCATCGCTAAAAATCATCAAGCTCCAATTCTTTAAAATGAATTATCATTCCAGACACC
>NW_004446391.1:0-1441 GCF_000243295.1 Trichechus manatus latirostris | reverse complement strand
GTGCCCCCCGTGCTCCTCTACTCGCTGGCCGCCGGGGTTCCCGTGCTCGTGGTAAGCCCGGGGCGCTCGCCTTCGCCGACTCCCTTCTTTCGTCCCTCGCCTTCGGGGTTGAGGCCCGGTTTAGGATCGGGGCGCGGCAGCCTTTGCCTTCTAAGTTCCTGCAAGTTGTTGGCAGCCCTTTTCCGAGAGGACATTCTACTAGGGGGCGTGAAGGGTGGGTGGGAAGGAAGCCCCTATCTCTTCCCACACGCCACCCCCGCACCCCCCTGCAGTGGCTGCAGTGTTGGGTGATGGGAGGGGGGATGGGAGCTAAGAGGGACTGTAAGGAGGTGATGGATGGTGGTCGGGGCTAGGAAGGAGGTAAGACATTGGGATGAGTCTTCATCCACTGTGTGGCCTTCCTCCGCTGGCCGCTCCTCTTAGCCGGGAAGATGAACAGCAGCAGTGCTTGGCTAGAACGAAAGCGGGATCCGTTTCTGAGGTGTGAAAGGGACGCCTGCTTCCGGAGTCCGGGCACATATTCTTATACCGCGGTCTTTCCTTTCCAGATGAGGGTACAAATGGGACCAAGTTGACCAGGGAACAGATATCCAAAACAGAATATGAGAATTCCTAAGTGAAGAGGCCCATAGCAGTGTTTTGCTGAAAAGCAGTCAGTGTTCAAACTGCAAGAGCATTTCAGATTTATTTAAAGGCAGCTCTGCTCCCTGGACAGCTTAAGTCCTTTTCCCTTAGAGCCTGGCTGAGAATGCCTTTTGGATTTATGGACTCGTTCTGCGTGTGTGTGTGTGTGTGTGTGTATAACTGTACACACACACACGTATACATATATAGTTATTGTTACAATAATCACATAATAATTCAAGTATGTGAACATGGTACAAAGTTATTGGAAGGAGAATTGAGGGTTTCTTTAGAAAACCTGCTACATTATAGTTTCTTTGACAAAGTATTGGAGGTTCCCTTGCTGTGGTCCTGTCTCATTCTCTCTGTTTAACAGATAAAAAATAGAAAATTAGAAAGTGAGAGGAAAAGGACAATGAAGTTTTATTTTCAGTGGCTGAAAGTGCAAATTCTAATAATGAATGTTAAGAACATCTGTTATATCCATTAGGTTTAGATATTTGTCTTGTCTTTGATTTTAGGGGAATGATTTAATAAAATACAAAACAATGAAAGGTCCCTAGCACACACACATACACATAATGGAATTCCACAAACAAACCAAGGAACTTCTTGATAACTTCAAAGTGTTTCTCACACCAACTGTGATAGTTGACTTCAAATTCAACTCCAGCATAATGATTTGAAATGTGTCAGATCTTGCCGCAGAATATGTTTCATTCTTTTTTTTTAATATTGTAATTTACTAAAATGAGACAGAAACCCCAAATCCAGCTTCCTGTTTGTGTTCTCTCTCCTCCGCTTAAAAACTGGAAGA
>NW_004446390.1:3310-4234 GCF_000243295.1 Trichechus manatus latirostris | reverse complement strand
CTACTCACCAGGAGCAAAACAGTAACAAAGTAACCAAAAGCTCAGAGATGAAACAAGTCTACACAAACCACAACCTGAGACCAGAAGAACTAGATGATACCTAGCTACCACCACTGTTTGTTCTGACTAGGGTCACAGTAGATGGTCTGGGATAGAATGGGAGAAAAATGTAGAGCAGAACTCAAATTCTTATTAAAAAAAAACCAGACAAACTGGAACAGAAGACTCCCTGAGACTATCACCCTAAGACACTCTTTAAACCTAGGACAGAGCCTATCTTCTGAGATCACCCTTTAGCAAAATAGCAGAGTGACTCACAAAATAAAGGTCTTTACCCGTAAGATTGGTGCTCTACTTAAACACCATCAATATGAGACCAAAAAGTCAACCATTACTCAAAGACAAAGATGAGAAGATAAGGGGGCAGGGAAACTAGAGTACTGGAAATGGAAGAAACAGAACACAATTAAAGAGAATGTTGACATATTGCGATAAATGTAACTAACGTCACTGAACAATTTGTGTGGAAATTGTCCGATAGTAACCTAACTGGCTGTGTAAACTTTCACCAAAAACTCAATAAAACAAAATAATAATAATAATAATGGAAAAAAAAGAAAAACAACATGAGTCTCACTGGTCTAAAATCAATGTGTCAGCCAAGCTTTCTGGAGGCTCTAGGGGAGAATCTTTTTCTTGCCTTTTCCAGCTCCTTGAGACCACTAGCATTCCTTGGTTCATGGCCCCTCTGTCTTCAAAGCCAGCAACATGTTATCTCTCTGATCATTTTCCATAGTCACAGCTCCCTCTGATCACAGCTGGGAGAGATGTTCTGCTTTTAAAGTCTAAAGGATTACATTGGATAATCCAAAATAATCTCCTTCATTTTGAGATCCCTAATTCATCACATCTGCATAATCTCTT
>NW_004446390.1:0-1058 GCF_000243295.1 Trichechus manatus latirostris | reverse complement strand
CTAAAGACAGTGAGGTCTGGGAAGGTCACAACAGTTAAGCTTCCATTGTCCTCAGGGACATGTCACACACATACACATTAATGTGTGACAATACGCAGAATATTGTCCACCAGAGTTCAGCTGAGCTTTGATGTCCAGAGTTCTTATTGGGCTTTCATTATTTAAGCATGAGTGATTAAATCATTAGCCACATGATTGCACTCAATCTCCAGCCCCCGTCCTCTCCCATGATAACACCTGGCTCAAAGCTCCAACCCTCTACTCACATGGTTAGTCTTTCTGGCATGGTCAGCCTCCATCCTGAGTCATATTGCTAGCATAAACTATCAAGGAGCTCACCAGTAGTCACCTCATTAGTATAAACTATCAGGTGTGGTCCACGGAGCCCATAATCAATAAAAAAGACACTCCTATCCCTAGGAAATTCCAAGGGTTTACAGGCAACCTCCCATGAAGGCCAGACAAAGTCTTTATTACACAGGGAAGATGAGGGAGTTGGATGGAGGAGATGAGAATAGGCAGAGGTAGGCCTGTGGCCATGTGGGATAATGTCTCTGTCCTTGCTACACCTGAGGGACCAAGAGCTGAAGGAGCTGCATTCATTGCTGACATGAGGGGATTCTAGTACAAGCAATGCTTCTTTGAGACCCAGATGACAAGGGCAAATGCAGAGTTAAGGTAGACACGTCCACCTTCCTCCTCTCCCCTTCCCATTTCCACTCCCAACCATCTGTAGCTCAAAAGTATCCCCAGGGAATCCACCAGTAGAGGATAGAGAAGAACAGAACAGTGCTCAGCCAAGCAATAATATAAATCAGTCTAGAATACAATGGTAGGTAGAGTCTTTGTTTTATTGTTTCCTGTAAGGCAGGGAACTACAAAAAGACAGCTGGGGAGTAACAGAGGATCTGTTGTTTGAGGTTACAAGGGCAGGCCCAAGAGATGGGATTTGAGACCAGCAGATAAGTTTCCTGGAGAGGATGCAGTCTTCTGGACCCCAGATAGAGGGATAGGTTAGGTAGGAGCGCAGAGCCTTTGCTGGGATCCTTCAGACAGTC
>NW_004446389.1:3212-4234 GCF_000243295.1 Trichechus manatus latirostris | reverse complement strand
AGACTGGAAATGCTTAAAGACATTCACTGGGAAATGATCACAGTCATTCATGAAGAATTTTATGTCTCAGGTAGATGCCCTTGGGTAAATGATAAACGTCAAAAGAAAAATTTCAATGAATATTGAGTCTGTAAGCTCTATGAGGTCAAGAATCCTGTTTTTCTTCATCATTGTGTTGCCTGTCATATGAAGTCAGGAATGAATGCATAAGGCAAAATTAGGGCCTGGACCATGTGTTTTCCACACACTCTTGCTCTTCTCATTTTCTTGGTGTTCCAATGAACTAGGAAGAGGTGAGGTAGGAAGCAAGTAAACACAGTTCTTTTCTGGACTTAAAGTAATTTATTCTAACAGATCTGATGGATCTAAAGGAGCATTATCAGTTGTTTTTTTTTTTTTTAAATCAATTCATAAAACCTCCCCCAGAGTTTCAGTGACTGTAACTTGATTAGACATTTCAACAAGCACACCAGTACCATACTAATTGTTGTGTACACAAGCATTATTTTTGGCCTAGTCTGTTGTCAAAGGCTTATAGCTGCTTTGAATATATCTAAGGAAGGAAATTTCAGAACCTAGGTCATCTGTTGTTATGGATTGAATTGTGTCCCTCAAAAATATGTGCTATGAATCCTAACCTCTATGCCTGTAGCTATAGTCCCATTTGGGAATGGATAGTATTTGTTATGTTAATGAGGCAGAATTTGTTTAGGGTGTGTCTTGAATTAATCTCTTTTGAGCTATGAAAGAGATTAAAACAAACAAACCAGCAAGCAGAGATGGGGGAAGAGGGATGCCAAGCCACATGAAAATCACCCAGTAGTGAAGCTCGGAATAAACAAGGACCTTCCTCTAGAGCCGACAGAGCTAGGACCTAGAACTGGCACCCTGAATTCATACTTCTAGCCTCCTAAACTGTGAGAAAATAAATTTCTGTTCACTAAAGCCACCCATTTGTGGTATTTCTGTCATAGCAGTCCTAGACAACTAAGAATTTGGTACCAAAAAGTGAGGGCTTTGCT
>NW_004446389.1:0-835 GCF_000243295.1 Trichechus manatus latirostris | reverse complement strand
CTGAAAACAAAGAGGACTTGAAGCATTTACTGATGAAGATCAAAGACCACATCCTTCAGTATGGATTACAACTCAACACAAAGAAAACAAAAATCCTCACAACTAGACCAATAAGCAACAATATGATAAACAGAGAAAACATTAAAATTGTCAAGAATTCCATTTTACTTGGATCCAAAATTAACACCCATGGAAGCAGCAGTCAAGAAATCAAACAACATACTGCACTGGGCAACTGGGCAAATCTGCCACAAACCAAAAAAAAAACCTGTTTAAAGTGTTAAGAAGCAAAGATACCACTTTGAGGACTAAGGTGCACCTTACGTAAGCCATGGTATTTTCAGTCGCCTCATATACTTATGAAAGCTGGACAATGAATGGGGAAGAATATTGAATATACGATGGACTGCCAGAAGAATGAACAAATCTGTCTTGGAAGAAGTACAGTTAGAATGCTCCTTACAGTAAAGGATGGTGAGACTTCATCTTATATACTTTGAACATGTTATCAGGAGGGACTAGTCCCTGGAGAAGGACATCATGCTTGGTAAGGTAGAGAGTCAGCAAAAAACAGGAATACCCTCAATAAGATGAATTGACACAGTGGCTAAAACAATGTGCTGAAACATAGCAACGATTTTGAGGATAGTGAAGGACTGGGCAGTGTTTTGTTCTGTTGTACGTAGGGTTGCTGAGTCAGGACCGACTCAACAGTACCTAACAACAACAAACTGTGAGAAAATAAATTTCTGTTTGTTAAAGCCTCTCATTTGTGGTATTTCTGCTATAGCAGCACTAGATAATTAAGACATCTGTATTCTTGCAAATTTAAATA
>NW_004446388.1:2585-4195 GCF_000243295.1 Trichechus manatus latirostris | reverse complement strand
GGCTTAGAACTACTGACCATTTCAGTTAACAGTCAAGTGGTTAACCATTGTGCTACTAGGTCTCCTGATATTACACCTAATGTGGTACATTTCCTCAGATCCATTCATTTGACAAATGTTTTTAAAGTGCTTGTTTTTGCTCAGCACTGGTCTTTGTGCTAGGGATACAAGTAGTTTACAAAATAGATAAGGCTCCTTCCCTCGAAACGACATCATCTCCAGGGAGAGACAGAAATTTAATTAAACACTCAATTGATTATTAAATCATAATTGTGATAAATATCTCAAAGGAAAGGAACTGTGTGCAATGGGTGGTTCTCACCTGATGGATTGATCTGAAATGCCAGTCAGATATGATCCTTTAATTGTCCAAGATCATGCAACTTGAAAGTAGCAGAGCAGGAATTTGAACCCAGGTGTAATCTTACTCTGAAGCACTACATTTACTACCTCTAACCATACAGCTATGATAGTGGTACAAAGCACAATGTAAGCAAAAAGGAAGGTGTATTAATTTTCCATGGATGCTGTAAAAAATTACAATAAACCTAGTGGCTTAAACAACATAATTATTTCACAGCTTCGTGGGTTAAAAGTACAACACAGGTCTTACTAGGCTAAAATCAAGGTGTCAGCAGGTCTCATTTCTTTCTGGAAGCCTAGGGGACAATCTGTTTTGCCTTTTCTAGGTTCTGGAGAGGCTGCTTATATTCCTTGGCTCATGGTCCTCTTTTTCCATTTTCAAAGCCAGTAACAATGGATTGATTCTTCTATATCATATCACTCTGGCCTACTCTTCTGCTTCCCTCTTCCTCTTTTAAGAATGCTTCTGTTTATGTTGGGCTCACCCAGATAATCCAAGATAATCACTCTGTTTTAAGGTCAGCTGAGTAGCAACCTTAATTCCATCTTCAACCATAATTCTCCTTTACTATGTAAAGTAACTTATTCACTGGTTCCAGGGATTAGAATGTGGACATCTTTGCGGAGGCATTATTCTGCCTGCCACAGAAGCGATCTTGATTATTGTTCAAAGGCAAAGGAATCAGAGATGACATTTGTTGGGTGGGAGTTTGATAAACAGGGAAGTGAAACAACACGAGCAAGTTATAGAAAGAAGAGTTCAAGTGTGATCAGAGAAGAGTAGGGGTTTGATTTTTTTTTCCCGACTGCAGCCACTCAAGTTATGGAGGCAGTGAAGGAAATATAGTGGATACTAGCCAAGGTAGTTAGGGCACGCCAGATTATAGCGGCCTCAGATGGCAAGTTACAGAGGTGAGGTTTATGCTATGAGCAGTGATGAGGCATTGAGGAAGCTCAGCAAGGCAGCAGTGTGGTCAGGCTGCATTTTAGCTTTGTCTCTTCTCATAGTTGAAAAGTGTTCTCCTCTGAGACCCACCCGAATCACATGCACCCATGACCCTGGCTGCATGCCAAGCAGGAGGGGGCTGAGCAGAGCACCCTTTCAGGACACCAAGAGCACATTAGGGAGCAGGAAGTGGCCCTGAGGAATCAGTACTGGCCACTCCAAGTCTTCCTTGCTTTGGCCTTGTCCTCTCTTCATTTTTTATCTTCAAGATAAACAACTGAAAAGATTGCCATATACCTTG
>NW_004446388.1:0-1297 GCF_000243295.1 Trichechus manatus latirostris | reverse complement strand
AAGTCAGAATCGACTTGATGGCAGAGGGTTTTTGGTATAATAACACTGTGCTTATGTAAAGAAAAGAGTCCTTATCTTTTAGGCATATATATGATATGTTTGCAGATGAAATCATATGACACCTATGGTTTGCTTTCATTACAGAAGAGGAAAGATAAGCAGGATTGGCTATGGGTTGATGGTTATTGAATCAGAGTTATGGGAACATGGGGATTCATCATGCTCTTTTGTTTGAAATTTTCCATAATAAAAAGTTAAAGTTAAAAATGAAGACAATGTATCAATACTTTGTATATTTTGGTGGCAAGTTAATAATTTAAATTATGGCTCTATCAAATACCACATTACTGGTTTGTTTTGTTTTTCTGTTTAAATTCATTATAATTTTTTCAGATGTATCATTTAATCTGGTCAGCCAGTGTATGTATCATCCAAGCAATTCTCACTTAACATGTACCTTTTTACTTTATAGGTAATGACTTTATTCCATAACACTAAACCAAAAAACCAAACCCGTTGCGATCAAGTTGATTCCAACTCATAGTAGCGCTAAATTGAGTTCATTACCAGAGTTCCTTATTACATTATTATTGTATCTCACAGAAGGTATGTGACCTTTAATCTTGGAACCTATAACCTATATCGACTAGATAATACTTAGCACCATGGTCTATGAATCATCACTCCTGCATAGTAGCCTTAGTTCCACCCATCAACTGCAAGATTTTATGGCCATTCAGATGACTCGTTTTTGGAACAAGGCTAATAACACTCACTTCAAGGAGAAGTATGAGGACTGGTATATTTAAAAACGTTTTATTCCGTCACATGAAGATTTCAAAGTACAGTTAATTAGTGAAAATCATTTTAACCCTAAGCATATTTGGTAAAATGTTTGTAATATTTGTTATTGACATGTTTTATAGCTAAAATATACACTTTGGGAGTTTGCTGTGTTGTAGGCAACAAGAAAAATCTGGTAAGTACTTTTAAAAAACTATTTCTAATTTTTTAATGTGGCTCCCTGAAAAAGTTTCCAATTTAAACTAGTTTTTCCCATCTTGTCCCTTGTAATGACTTATGGAAATAAGTGAGAACACCAAAGTCTGACGTAAATATGTATGTCTTTTGTAGAAAACAAATAGGAACATGCTCAAAGACATTAAACTAAGAGTGACTGCCATTTTGACTGCTTATAGAGGATTTTATTCTCTTCTTTTGTTCTTGGAATTTAAAATTTTTACATACCACTTTAATATTCCAGAATTTTGAAGCTAGGATGGGCATCTAAAGCATT
>NW_004446387.1:3109-4234 GCF_000243295.1 Trichechus manatus latirostris | reverse complement strand
TGTAGTTAAAGCATTTAACAAAATTCAACATTTATTCCTGATAGACACTCATAACAAAGTAGGAATAGAAGGGAACTTTCTTAATTTGATAAAGGGCCTTTACAAAAAACCTACAACTGACATCATACTTAATGTTGATATACTGAAGGAGCCCTGGTGGCATGGTGGTTAAAAGCACTTGGCTGCTAACCAGAAGGTTGGTGGTTTGAACTCACCAGCCGCTCCAAGGAAGAAAGATGTGGCAGTCTGCTTCTGTAAAGACTTACAGCCTAGGAAACCCTGTGGGGCACTTCTACTCTGTACTATAGGGTTGCTATGAGTTGGAATCGAATCGACATGAATGGGTTAAATTATATTGCAACTAAAAAATTAAGTATAAAATCATATTTTTAGTGTTACCAAATCGACTATGGAAATGACTGATAATACTAATGATGGCTCAGAGGCCTGGGAAGAAAGAAAACGTGAACGATAGAAGGTGAGGAAGTGAGAGGAAAGAATGTGGCTGGCAGGAGGAAGGGAAATGTTTTGGGAAGTGAGAGCTGGAGCCCCGTCTGCTCACAATCCACCACCCGCTCACTGTTCACTCTCGTTCAGGACGGACTGGGCTTCGGAGGGTGGACTCTCCCTCTCCGAAGGCTTTTGGTGTAGAGCTTCTTCCATTCAGAAGGAGGTCTTTCCTCCTATTAAGAGAGTTCTGATCTAAGGTAGCTGTTTCCATAGCTACGATCCTATTGTGAAACCATTATTAAGAAAGTTATTAACTTTAGTGTGTACTGCTCCGTCCTGGTGATGGTTATCTCGTTGAGGACAGAATGAGATACATGTGATGTCAGCACCGCGGCTGGCACTGAGCTTTCACCAGTTTGTTGTGAAAATCACGAGATGATGAGAAGAAATCTGAAGTCTCGTGAGGTTACGTTATATAGTTAATCATCGACCGAGCGGTGACCAACCCATCGGCCTGACCCAAATCCCACGGTCTTTCTGTCTTCACCTTTGAGTCAGGGAGCTCCCTGATCTTTCCAAAGACTGAAAACAAACACGGAGATAGAATAGTTAATCGCCAGTGTTTCCCATGCACACGGTCATCTCAGTTCAGGTACACTACTTGTTTTTTTGTTT
>NW_004446387.1:0-1064 GCF_000243295.1 Trichechus manatus latirostris | reverse complement strand
CCAACCCCTGCCTTGTTTGGGATGCTATTTTCTGTCCTGGAGGGATCGCAGCACCGTCTCTAGATGGGGACACAAGAGCCTGAGCTCCTGCTGGAGTCAACCCAGGGAGCTTTCCTAAATTGACATGTCCCTTGTCATTTTCCTCTGGATCCTTTGGACTTTGTGTCCGCTTATTTTAAGCTGTGTTTGTTGACCTAACGTGTGGGTAACACTGCTTCTTTGGCTGATATATTTTCCATATTCTGGAGCCCTCCTTTCTCTTTGTGGTTGAGTCCGGCATGTGTCCTGTTACAGCCTCAAAAGCTGCAACGTTAATGACTTTGCTACATCCTGGGATCCTCTCCTGTAGAGGAGGCATTTTGATGATGGCTCAGGAGCAGAGCTGTTGATACTTCGGCAGATCCTGGGCCCAGACAGAGGCTTGCTTCCTGGGGAATCCACTTGGTATCTCTCAGCCTGAATCCTGCTTTCCTGCAGCACATCAGAGCTACAGAACATATTCTGAGTTTAGGTGAAGTTGTCACTCATTCGTCAAAGTTCTGTCTGGGTGATACACATTTTTTAGAACAGATGTGGAAGTCAGGCGGACAGCTGTTGAAAATGGGCCTGTTGTTGAAGCATGTGTCATCACCCAGGTTGTTAGCATTCAGAATGGGACCCCGGCAGTCTGGTGAACTAGAGGTGCCGTTGGAATGGCTCTTGGATTGGTCTTTGTAGTTTGATTTGCATTGCTTTGATGGTAATTAAATGTCATCTCCACCCCCCCCATCCCCCTAAAAACTAAATATGAAGTAGAGTAGCTTCCTGTTTAGCAGGGATTAGTAAGACATACTATTGTTTCCGTGTTGAATTATTCTTTTTCCTTGGCTGCTGTATGCCAGGCATTATGTAGATACTCCTCCAACAGCTCCTTGAGGTTGGTTCATTATTCTCGTTTTATACCTGATAAAACATGCCATGGACTTCCAAAAGAACCGAACAAATCTGTCTTGGAAGAAGTAGGACCAGAATGCTCTTCAGAAGCAAGGATGGCGAGACCACGTCTCACATACTTTGGACATGTT
>NW_004446386.1:3367-4200 GCF_000243295.1 Trichechus manatus latirostris | reverse complement strand
ACACACACACACACACACACACATATAAAATTTCCACCTTGATTTTTTTGTTATTTAACTTTACATACTAGCAAGATCTCTCTCTAGCAGTATAGATAGAATATTCCTCATTCATTTTTATAACAGAGTGTAGAGATTAAATTTTTGGGTGGCATCTTTATAGAAGTGGTAGTTGACACTAAAGGAGTAGATGATACCAATTTCCAGGGAAAAGAATACTGAGATGTAATAAAACTTTACAGCATCTGAAGAGGATAAGAAGTAAGTGGAGGATCCAGAAGGGGCTTCAGGGAGACAAGAGGATCGAGAGGTATGGGGGAGTCTGAATGATTTCTAGGAAGCAGGAGCCAGTGGTGTCAAATGGTATTAGCGAGGCTAAAGATGTAAGAGCTGAGAACAGGTGGGCTTTGGTTTGTGGAAATTTATCCAGGTATCTGGAATTTGGCTAATATAACCCACTGAGTGAGTGAAGAAACAATTTCCATTCTTTTTTCCCAACCACAAATGCTGTCATGAGGACTCTGTAGATGTGTGACCTCAGTGTCTGTTCCTAGAGGGTGGTATCCTCATCTGCACAGGCACAGGCTAGAAGCAGAGCAGCCATCTCATCCTCCAGCCTGTCCGTGTGGCCACCTAAGTCACTCTCAAACCTGTCTTCTTCACTTCAGCTCCACTTCTTCCATCCTCACCTAAACCACCCACAAAGCCACCCAGCTCATCTTGATGGAGAAACACTTGCCCCTTTTGTAATCTTTTTTTCACATCGCAACCAAAATGATTTTTAAAATGCAAAGCTGGCCACCTCACCTTATTTAAAAACTTTAAGTAGACTT
>NW_004446386.1:0-918 GCF_000243295.1 Trichechus manatus latirostris | reverse complement strand
AAAAAACAACAATCAAAAAAGAGCAGGAGTGACAATATTAATCTCTGACAAAATAGACATTGAAGCAAAATCCACCACAGAGGATAAGGAAGGACAGTATATGATGATTAAAGGACCAATACACCAGGAGTACATAACCATAATAAATATTTACACACCTATTGACAGCACTCCAAAATACATAAAACAAACTCTAACAGCAGCATTGAAAAGAGAGATAGACAGCTCCACAATAATAGTAGGAGACTTCAACACACCACTTTTGGTGAAGGATAGAACATCCAGAAGGAAGCTCAACAAAGACACGAAAGATCTAAATGCCACAGTCAGCCAACTTGATGTTATAGACATATACAGAACACTCCACCCAACAGCAGCCACGTATACTTTCTTTTCCAACGCACGTGGAACATTCCCCAGAATAGGCACATATTAGGCCACAAAGTAAGACCTAACAGAATCCAAAACATCAAAATGTTGAAAAGCATGTTTTCTGATCCTAAAGCCGTAAAAGTAGTAATCAATAACAGAAAAAGCAAGGGAAAAAGATCAAATACATGGAAACTGAACAACACCTTGCTCAAGAACTACTGGGTTATAGAGGAAATTTCGGGACGGAATAAAGAAATTCACAGAATCAAATAAGAATGAAAACATCCTACCAGAACCTTTGGGACACAGCAGAAGCAGTGCTCAGAGGTCAGTTTATACCAATAAATGCACACATCCAAAAAGAAGAAAGGACCAATATCAAAACATTAACTGTACAACTGGATCAAGTAGAAAGAGAGCAGCAAAAGAAGCCCTCGGGTACGAGAAGAAAGGAAATAATAAAAATCAGAGCAGAATTAAATGAAATAGAGAATAGAAAAACAATTGAAAGAGTTAACAAGACCAAAAGCTTGTTGTCATGGATTG
>NW_004446385.1:0-4234 GCF_000243295.1 Trichechus manatus latirostris | reverse complement strand
AGCCTAGAAAAGTGTCTGGCTCACAGTCCATACTTAATAATTATTTGATGAATGAATGATTAAGAAGATTAGAACAGATTGTCACAGAGGAATGAGTTAAGACACTTAAAAAGAGAAACATACGAAGACCTCCATTCAGAAGGTAACAGGAAAGGGGACTCCAATATGTATGTATGTATTGGAGCCCTGGTGGCACAGTGGTTAAGAACTTGGTTGCTAACGAAAAGGTTGGCAGTTTGAATCTACCAGCCGCTTCTTGGAAACCCTATGGGGCAGTTCTACTCTGTCCCATAGGGTCGCTATGAGTCGGAATCAACTTGGCAGCGATGGGTCTATATATATATATTATATATATACACAGAGAGAGAGATTTATTTCAAGGAAATGGCTCATGTGGTTGTAGAGGCTGGCAAATGCCAAGTCCATAGATCAGGCATCAAGCGTTAGGCTGGAGTCTTCTCCTGACTCACGTAGCTACAGGGGCTGAACAACCCAAGATCCACAGGTCAGACAGCAGGCAGTTGGCTCATGGTTACAAAGGCTGATGAACCCAAGATTGGCAGGTAAGACAGCAGGCTGCTGCCGCAAGTCCCAACAACTGCAAATCAGATGCTGATGAGCTGAATTCAGGAACAAGAGCAAAGCAAAAGTCTGTGACACTTGCCAGAAAATCCACCTATATTGGATACAGGCCACGCCCCCAAGGAAACTCACATTCAACTGACTGGCTACTCACAGCAGATCTCATCATGGAGGTGATCACATTATATCAGATATCATCATGGAGGTGATTACATCATTATACGACTACCAAACTGCATCATAACTGCCAAATCACTGAGAATCATGGCCCAGCCAAGTTGACACACAACCTTAACGATCACAGTCTAACCCTTGTCAACTTGGCACCTGTACACATCTCCTTAAACTATACATAATCTATGAATAAAGACAATTATAATCTCATACTTGCACCTAACATGATACCTAACATGGTACAACTGAAAATGCACTAGCCCTGTTTACATCTTATGCTTTATAAATGAAGAAAACAAAAATATTTGATGCACACATACAAGGTAGAAATACTCATAACAATTACAGTCCTCATTTCTGCAACTAGTCATGTGGTCATTGCTGGTATTTAGAATTACCTCCTCCCACCACCCATTCTGTGTTCTCTTTGCCCTCAGCAAGAATCTCAGATGGTCATTGTTCTTTGCCTGATGGGGTGACCCAAAATTTCATTCCTGAAGTGTCTGGGACATTGCTAGTCATGTCGGAATTGGGTTGCTGTAGTTTTCCATTGACTTTAATCACAGGGCATGGTAATACTAAGAGACACCCTAAGGGATCTCCTGCATTCCAGACATACTCTTCTTTACCTCAATTATGTAGTATCAATCCAATTTCTTCTTGGTAATAAGGATCAATCATACCAGTCAATGTGGTAACTCGCTTCTTTGCCTGTTGATCCAGAGGCATAAAGAGCACAAAATAGCCCAGTAGGATTATTAACTTTCAGT
The DNA here is from genome assembly GCF_000243295.1 of Trichechus manatus latirostris. Taxonomy (NCBI): domain Eukaryota; kingdom Metazoa; phylum Chordata; class Mammalia; order Sirenia; family Trichechidae; genus Trichechus; species Trichechus manatus. The sequence continues at coordinate 2,708 of NW_004446385.1, read as the reverse complement.
TCAATGGAATCAGTGATATGTCTCCAGCAGGGAACATTCCTCCCTTTGTAACGAAGACCTCTAGACCCGCAGAGCATAGGGTCGTGAGGATAGGAAGCAAAAATTTTGTGAGTGGGTTACTAGGGGTAACAGTGAATGGTGCACCTCCCATTTCCACCACTTGATTCCTGGACCCATGAATCCTGGCTATGGAAGAAACAGCACCATATATTGGATGCTGCTTTAGAACATATACAGCCTCCTGGAGAACACTGCCCCAGTTCTGCAAGGTATTGCCACCTGGCTGGTTCTGTAATTGTGTCTTTAGAAGCCCATTTCCATCGTTCTATCAAGCCAGCTGCTTCAGGATGATGGGGAACATGGTAAGGCCAGTGAACTCCATGAGCATGGGTACACTGCCACAGTTCATTTGCTGTGAAGTGAGTCCCTTGATCCAAGATGATGCTGTGTGAGATACCATGATGGTGGATAAGGCATTCTATAAGTCCACAGATGGTAGTTTTGGAAGAAGCATTGTGTTCAGGGAAGGCAAATCCATATCCAGTAAGAACAATATACTTCCCTTTCTGTAATGGAAGCAGTTCAGTGTAATCAGTCTGCCACTGCTGGCTGATCACCTTGAGGAACTGTGCCATATTGGGGACTCAGTTTTGGTCTCTGCTCCTGGCAGACTGGGCACTCAGCAGAGGCTGTAGCCAAGCAGACCTTGGTAAGTAGCAGTCCATGTTCCTGAGCCCATGTATAACCTCCATCCCTGCCACCATGTCCACTTTGTTCATGAGCCCATTGGGCAACGACAGGAGTGGCTGGGGAAAGATGACTGGTTTCCACAGAACGCGTCATCCTATCCACTTGATTGTTAAAATCCTCTGCTGAGGTCACCCTTTGGTGACCATTCACATGAGACACAAATAGCTTCACTTCTTTGGCCCATTAAGAGAAGTGTGTCCACCTACCTCTTCCCCATATCTTCTTGTCTCCAATTTTCCAGTCAAGTTCTTTCCAAGTCCCTGACTATCCAGCCAAACCATTGGCCATAGCCCATGAATCAGTATACAATTGCACATCTGGCTTTTTCTCCTTCCAAACAGTGAACAGATTCAGGTGCTCTGCTGGAAGTTCTGCCCATTGGGAGGACTGATCTTCACCACTGTCCTTCAGGAAGGCCCAGAAAGGGGCTGAAGTGCTGCCACTGTCCACCTTTGAGTGATGCCTGCAATTCACACAGAACCATCAGTAAACCAGGCACGAGTTTTCTCTTAGTCCACTGATCATAAGGAACTCCCCATGAGGTCATAGGTGCAGACTGGAAGATGGAAGGTAATGTGACAGTAGTGGAGACCATGGGCATTTGGGCCACTTCCTCATGCAACTTACTTTTGCCATCAGGTCCAGCTCAGGCCTGATCTCATATATACTGCTTCCATTTAATGATGGAGTACTGTGCGTCAGAAATCACCAAGTTCCTGAAGGGCAGCTCAGGCTGCATGGTGACTTGGTGGCCTGTGGTTAAGTGTTTAGTCTCTATTAAGGCCCAGTAACAAGCCAAAAGCTGTTTTGCAAAGGAGAGTAGTTATCTGCAGAGGATGGCAGGGCTTTACTCTAAAATGCTAAGGATCGGAGCTGTGATTCACCAATAGGGGCCTGCCAAAGACTCTAGATAGCATCTCTATCTGCCAATGAATGACACTTCAAGCACCACTGAGTCAGCTGGATTACATGGCCCAAGTGGCAGAGCCACTCGCACAGCAGCCTAAACCTATTGCAGAACCTTCTCTTGTTCTAAGCCCCACTCAAAACTAGCAGCTTTTCAAGTCACTTGATAAACAGGCCAGAGTAGCACACTCAAATAAGGGATATGTTACCTTCAATATCCAAAGAGGCCCACTAGGTTGTTGTACCTCCTTTTTATTTGTGGGAGGGGCCAGATGCAATAACTTATCCTTCATTATAGAAGGAATATCTTGACATGTCCCACACCACTGCACTTCTAGAAATTTCACTAAGGGGAAAGATACCTGAATTTTTGTCAGATTAATTTCCCACTCTCTAGCATGCAAATGTTTTACTAATAAGATCAGAGTCATTGACACTTTGTCCTTACTAGGTCCAATCATCATAATGTCATTAATGTAATGGACCAGTGTGATGTCTTGTGGAAAGGAAAGACAATCAAAGTCCCTGAGGACTAAATTATGATACAGTGCTGGAGAGCTGATATACCTCGAGGTAGCACAGTGAATGTGTATTGCTGGCCTTGCCAGATGAAGGCTAACTGCTTCTGGTGGTCCTTTGAAACAGGTATGGAGGAAAAGTCATTAGTCAGATCGGTAGCTGCATACCAGGTAGCAGGAGATGTACTAGTTTGCTCAGGAAATGAAACCACACCTGGAACAGCAGTGGCAATTGAAGCCACAACCTGGTTAAGTTTTCGATAACCCACTGTCATTCTCCAAGATCCATCTGTTTTTTCGTGCAGGCCAAATAGGCGAGCTGAATGGGGATGTGGTGGGAATCACCACCCTGCATCCTTCAAATCCTTGATGGTGGCAGTAATCTCTGCAATTCCTCCAAGAATGCAGTATTGCTTTTGGTTTACTATTTTCCTAAGTAGGGGCAGTTCTAATGGCTTCCACTTGGCTTTTCCTACCATAATAGCCCTGACTCCATTTGTCAGGGATTCAGTGTAGGAGTTCTGCTTCTGAGTA
>NW_004446384.1:2662-4115 GCF_000243295.1 Trichechus manatus latirostris | reverse complement strand
TCTACCTATCCATGAGCATGGTATGTTTTTCCATTTATGTGGATCTCTTTTGGTTTCTTGCAGTAGTGTTCTGTATTTTTTTTTTTTTTTTGTATAGGTCTTTTACATCCATGGTTAAAATTATTCCTAAGTATTTTAATTTTTAAGAAGCTATTATAGATGGAATTGTTTTCCTGATTTCTTTTTTATTGTTCTCTTTATTGGTGTACAGGAATCCAACTGATTTTTGTATGTTTATCTTGTATCTTGTTACTCTGCTGAATCTATTAGTTCCAGTAGTTTTCTAGTGGAGTCTTTCGGGTTTTCTGTGTATCGTATCATATCATCCACAAACAGGGACAGTTTAACTTCTTCATTACCAATTGGAATGCCCTTTATTTCTTTTTCTTGCCTTACTGCTCTAGCTAGGACTTCCAGCACAATGTTAACTAGGATTGGTGGTAAAGGGCATTCTTGTCTTGTTGCTGTTCTCAAGGGGAATGTTTTCAGCCTCTCTCCATGAAGAATGATGTTGGCCATTGGTTTTTCATAGATGCCCTTTATGTTGAGATATTTCCCTTCTACACCTATTTTATTTAGAGTTTTTATCAGGAATGAAAGTTGGACTTTGTCAAATGCCTTTTCTGCCTCGATTGAGATGATCATGTGATTTTTTTCTTTCCCTTTATTTATGTGGTGAATTAGCTTCATTGATTTTCTAATGTTGAATCATCCTTGCATACTTGGAATGAATCCTACTTGGTCGTGGTGTATTAATTTTTTAGTTACGATGCTGAATTCTATTGGCAAAAATTTTGTTGAAAATTTTTGTATCTATATTCATGAGAGATACTTGTCTGTAATTTTCTTTTTTTGTGGTGTCTTTACCTGATTTTGGTATCAGGACTATGCTGGCTTCATAGAATGAATTCTGAAGTGTCACTTCCTTTTCTATATTCTGAAATAGTTTGAGTAGTACTGGTGTAAGCTCTTCTCTAAATGTTTGGTAGATTTCTCCAGTAAAAGCATTTGGGCCAGGGATTTTTTGTTGTTGAAAGTTTTTTCATTACCTTTTCAATCTCTTCTCTTGTTATGGGTCTATTCCGATTTTCAACATCATTTTGTGTTAGTTTGGGTTAGGCAATGTGTTTCTAGAAATTTGTCCATTTCCTCTAGGTTTTCAAATTTGTTGGAGTATACTTTTTCATAATACTTTTTTATGATCCTTTTTATTTCAGTTGGGTCTGTTGTAATGTCCTCTATTTCATTTCTTATTTGGGTTATTTATGTCCTCTCCTGTTTTTCTTTTGTCAGTTTGGCCAGTGGTTTGTTGATTTTGTTGATTCTTTCAAAGAACCAACTTTTGGTTTTGTTGATTCTATTGTATTTCTATACTCTATTTCATTTCTTTCTGCTCTGACCTTTATTATTTCCTTTCTTTTTGTGGCTGTCAGGCTTTTTTTTTTTTTTTTTT
>NW_004446384.1:0-1170 GCF_000243295.1 Trichechus manatus latirostris | reverse complement strand
AGGTTTTAGATACGTCATCCTGTTGCTGTCTTGTCTGCATGGTATCTGCCAAGTAATCAGAACTTAGTCTTATTCTTTCACCTCTGTATATGACTTTTCATTTTTCTTGAGCTGCTCTCAGGATTCTTTCTTTGTCTTTGATTTTAGTGAATGTGATTATGATATGCCTTGGTGATTTTCTTTTGGGGTCTATCCTACTTGGGGTTTGTTGAGCTTCTTGGATGGTCAGCTTTTCATCTTTCATGATATTAGGGAAGTTTTCTGTCAGCAATTCTTCAATGATCCTCTCGGTGTTTTCCATGTTCTCCCCCATTCTGGAATTCCAGTCACTTGCAATTTTTTGCTTTTGATTGTATCCCACATCAGTCTCAGAGTTTCTTCATTTTTATTTGTTCTCTTCTCTAATTTTTCCTCAAACATAATGGTATCCATGTATTTGTCTTCAGTTTCACTGATCCTGTCTTCCATTGTTTCAAACCTGGTCGTTAGACCTCCTATGACACTGTCCATTTCTGAAATCTTGTTGATTGTCTTTTGGATTTCTAATTGCTGTTTTTGTATGATTTCTAGTTGTGAATTTATTTTGACATTTTGTTCCTGTATTGTTTTTCCTGAGTTCTTCCATTGTTTTGTCTGTCTTTTCCATGATTTTGTCTGTCTTTTCCATGAGTTTGTTTATTTTTTCCTAAATTTTCTCTGCTTTTTCCTTCAACTCTTGGATAGCTCTGGATATTATAGATATGAATTCCCTATCAGGTAGTTCCAGTGCCTTTTATTCTGCTAGAAGTTCATCTGGTTTTTTAATTTGGAGCCTACTGGAACCATCCTGTCTTATTTTGTATATGTTTTGATATTGTCTGCTGTCTTCAAGACATTCAGTAGTTATTTTATTTATTGATTGTAGGTTTGTTTGTTTTGTCTTGCTTTTTTTTTTATTTTGTTATGTCTGAGCAGGGGTGCTGGGTGTTCTTTGTTGTTTGCTTATCTGTGGGCACGATACTCCTCACCCCTTGTCCAATTGGCAGGGCCAGTTGCTCATCTATGGTGAAGCAGGGCAGGTCCAGTGGAAGGGGAGGAGCTGGGATGGGTTGTTTGTGGCACGTAATTGGGCTGACAGGGTGGAGCCTGGGGTCAGTGCAGGGAAGATTCCAGTAGACCATGTCTGTGCTG
>NW_004446383.1:2804-4235 GCF_000243295.1 Trichechus manatus latirostris | reverse complement strand
GTGATCACTTGTTTTGCTCAAGATTTCCTGAAGTGATCAATGTCTAGGAGATCAAAGATAAAGTGGTCCTAGGAGATAAAGGCTAAACTCAGAAAAGGAAAGTGTTGTTTTGCTGTAGTCACCTCAGGTGCAAGAGTGCCCCAACTCACCCACTAGGGAGCTGGTTTCATCATTTTGAGCTCCAAATGACATCTTCAGCTCTGAGTGAAACAACGCATTCTTATTCTTAGCAGTCTGTAGCTGTAACATTCCTTTGTATTTCTCTTTGCAGGTCTCCTCCATTTGTCAAGGTTTTGAGACTAGACAAAATCTTGTTAGGCATGAATTGTTAGGAAGAATTTCTGTAGTTTGCCTCAGAGAAAGACCACATGTGGATCAATCCCTCTGTCCTCCCATTTCTACTCTCAGCTTAGGCAGGCTCCTTTCAGAAGACCTTGATTACAGAATAATATATAAACCATTAATTAAAACTTTATTAATCTGACAATGTGTAAAGCGTACACTTTGTGAAAGGTCGAATGGTATATATAGATATAGAAAATTATTGCTAAGTAATTGTTGTATTGGAAAAAAATCCTACCGAGGCTTTAGAGAATTACAAAGCATTTCTCATATATTTAATTTCGTTCATCCTCACTATTATCCTTGGTAGGTGGATAAGAAAACTGAACCTCTAACAGAAAACCAAAAGGTAAGAACGTGCTCAGCATTTCTCAAGCTGAAAGAACTTAAGAAAAAATTCAAGCCTTAAGTTGCAGTATTGAAGGATTCTATGGACAAAATATTGAACAATGCAGGACGCATCAAAAGAAGATGGAAGGAACACACAGAGTTACTGTACCAAAAAGAATTGGTCAACATTCATCCACTTCAGGAGGTAGCATATGATCAAAAACCAATGGTACTGAAGGAAGAAGTCCTAGCTGTGTTGAAGGCATTGGCAAAAAACAAGGCTCCAGGAATTGACGGAATAGCCACTGAGATGTTTTAACAAATGGATGCAATGCTGGAAGCATCCACTTGTGTTTGCCCAGAAATTTGGAAGATAGCTACCTGGCCAAGGGACTGGAAGAGATCCATATTTATGCCCATACCAAAAAAAGGTGATCCATCAGAATGCTGAAATTATCAAACAATATCATTAATATCACGCACAAGTAAAATTTTGCCGAAGATAATTAAAAAATGGTTGCAGCTGTACATCGACAGGGACGTGCCAGAAATTCAAGCTGGATTCAGAAGAGGATGCGGAACAAGGGATATTATTGCTGATGTCAGATGGATCTTGGTCGAAAGCAGAGAATACCAGAAAGATGTTTACTTGTGTTTTATTGACTATGCAAAGGCGTTCAGCTGTTGGATTATAACGAATTATGGATAACATTATTCCAGAACACTTAATTGTGTTCATGTGAAACCTGTATACAGACC
>NW_004446383.1:0-1169 GCF_000243295.1 Trichechus manatus latirostris | reverse complement strand
CAGCCTTAGAAACCCATGGGGCAGTTCTTCTCTGTTCTGTAGGGTCGCTGTGAGTCGGAATCGACTCCATGCAATATGATGTTCAAATTACAGAGGGTGCTTAGTGTGTTTTGCTCTCATTATTTTTCCTTGTGTTCGTAATTATACCCAGGCAAAATATACCTTTAATAATAATTTTTAAAAAATACTGCAAAAGCACAAGGAGTAGAATAGCAGAGATTTGCAGCATAATAGCATTAATTTCAGTGCACTTTTCATGTGATTCATAACAGTTGCCAAGTTTAATCACAGCTATCCGTCTCCAAGGAACTATTTGGCTTGAAATAATTTCAGAGATGAGAGTTCCTTGACCTGAGAGTGTTTGGCAGCCTGGCGTGGAGAAAAATAAGGATTATAATTGGAAACAGTATTGTCGTATTTTTAAAGTGAAAAGATGCATGTTTTGTGAAGCCAGTAAACAGCACATTCATAAAGATTTTAAGCTCTACTTTTGTGAGCGTGTCTGGCTTTGTTGCTCATTTTCACCCTGAACAGGTGCGAAGACCATGCTTTGCCAGCGGGAGCCTGGGTGATTCATTAATTTCTTCTCACTTCATGCAAGGGAGCTTTCTCTCACACCTGAGGTACTTACACTCTGACCCACTCTAGACTTATGGAGGGGCCAGTGCAGCCATCCTCAAAATAGCAAAAAGGAACATGTTCAAGACCCCTATCCCCTGGTGGGTTATCTGACTGCTAGCACTTGAGTGTGAAGGGACAGTCTGTGTTGAAAATATCTGGGATTGGTATCCAAACAAAACTCTATTTGAGTCCCAGGTCTGCCACTTAGTGGTTGGGTTAAGTTGAGAGAGTTACTTAATTGCTGTAAGCAACAGTTTTCTCATCTAAAAAATGTGGTTAAATAGTACCTGCTCATTATGCTGAGTGAATTTAGTCAGTAACAGAAGGACAAATATTGTATAAGATCACTATTATAAGAACTCAAGAAAAGGTTTAAACACAGAAGAAAACATTCCTTGATGGTTATGAGGGTGGGGAGGGAGGATGAGGGTTACTTACTAACTAGATAGTAGACAAGAATTATCTTAGGCGAAGGGAAGGACAGCACACACTACAGGGGAAGTCAGCACAACTGGACTAAACCAAAGCTAAGAAGTTTCCTGAATACA
>NW_004446382.1:2738-4237 GCF_000243295.1 Trichechus manatus latirostris | reverse complement strand
CAGTGCCCTGTGATGAGCACAGCAGGGGTGGTATGTGCCAGCTCTCCAGGCAGCCCAGGGAGGGGAGGTCAGAGAATGGATGCATGAATGAATGAATTGGTGAGCGAGTGAGATACGAATCAATTAAGGCAAACCAAATGAGTGAATGGGGATGCCCAGACATATCAGTGTTATGGCACCTGTATGAAATTCTTCACATCCGGGCTCCACTTTGTTTCCTTTGAATCTTCAGCACCCAGGACAGCTCTCATCACTGTGGGCTTAGGGGTTGTTCATTGACTGCGCACATGAAATAAGCCCACGAAGTAAAAGAGTCACAGTTTTGTTTTTTCACTACCCTTAGGTCATTAGCCACCACCCGCCTGTCAGTTTTTTGTACTGTGGTGGCTTACGTGTTGTTGTAATGCTAGAAGCTATACCACCGGTATTTCAAATACCAGCAGGGTCACTTATGGTGGCCGGGAGTCCGTGGAGCTTCCAGACTGGCAGACTAGGAAGAAAGGTCTGAGGATCAACTTCTGAAAATCAGCCAATGAAAACTTTATGGATCACTACAAAGTGTTGTCTCCCTTGCTTGCTTTGGACATGTCATCAGGAGGGATCAATCGCTGGAGGAGGACCTCATGTTTGGTGAAGCAGAGGGCCAACGAGGATGAGAAAGACCTGCAGTGAGATGGATTGGTACAGTAACCACAAGAATGGCCTTGAAGATGCCAGTGACTGTGGGGATGATGCAGGACCAGACTGTTTCATTCTGCTGTATGTAAGGTCACCATGAGTTGGAGCCAACTGGATGACAGCTACTAGACCCGCTCACTTGATTCTGACAACAACCATGGGGAGAAAATGATGTTTTCCCACTCAACATATAATTATACACATTATTTTATTAATGTAACTTTTCTGGGGTAAATCTCAGTGCACATGATCCATTTACTATAAAGGCAACAGAGGGAACACAGAGGTAAACATTTAACCCACAAACGTTTGAGGCAAGAGTGTTGTTTTTGAGTAAATGTTGAAATCTACATTGTTGCTGCCTTGCGTCAGAGAGATGCAGCCACAGGGACTCCAGAAGCACCCATTTGGAAGCCCTCCTCCATATGCCCTGTCCCTCTCGGTGAGCTGGACTCTACTCACTGAGAAAGTGGGACTCTGGGTGGAGAAAAGGAATAAGGGGAATAACTTCAGGATTGGGAGATAGCATGGGAGGCTAAGTCTTTGAGAATCAGGTGCCTGGGAGGAAGGAAGGATTGGGTTAGAAGACAGGGACACTCAGAGCTAGGTCTCTCATTCTCCGGGGTGTTTCTAAATGTTTCCCTTGATTCTAGTTTGAGAATAGAGGCTTGTCCAATGGGAAAAACCCTTTGAGGTGGCTGATGGACCCCAAAGAGCAGCAGGCCATTAAGAATCAGGCAGGTAGAGGAAATCTAGATAGGAGAGAGCTCAGGCTCAAGGATTTCAGGGTCTAGATGTACTCCAAAGTCCAGGGAAGAACC
>NW_004446382.1:0-1140 GCF_000243295.1 Trichechus manatus latirostris | reverse complement strand
TTTTTTTTTCCAAAAAGCTTGGACAACACTGGAACAGCCTTTGGCTATTTATAGTAGCTGTTAACCCATTTAGACTGTCTGCCTTTGGGAGTCCATGATTGCTTTTGGTAAATTCATTCTGGAGAGAGGACAGGGAGGTGGGAGGAGGTGGACGGCACAGGACCGGGCAGCATTTTGGTCTGTCGTGCATGGGGTCTCCATTAGTTGTGTGCCGGCTCGACAGCAGCTAACAACAGCAACTGGACATCAGTGGGGGACTCCTTGATGCCTGTTCCCCTAAAGAATTGCAGCCACTTCCACGTAGGTTATCATGGGCATACAATATCATTATCAATATTAAAATCATTTAGAAGGTGGTGTTTGATTTGTAATAAGAACTTTCCATGTTAATGTTGAGGTTGCTGGGCTTGCTTATTTCCTTTAGGACAACTATTATTGAGCTATTAGTCCAATAACGAGTTAGACATTTCCATGTAGAGAAATGGGCATGAATAGGTGGCGTAGGCTAACAAACGCGGAGACTACAAAGGGAGCGATCCTCATGACTAACAAGCATAACAACCCTTAACTCCTAACAGATGCTTAACCATTGGGGAGCACAAAGAAAGAGGGGAGGGAAGGAAGGGACGAGGGAGGGTGAGAGGTGACTTGTTAAGGTATGAATAAGACTGGGGAAGTAACTCTGATTTCACCAGAGTGGAAGGAAAAGCTTTTATTGATGTTCGAGAGGTAGCTTTGTGATAGATGAAGGAAGTTTGATGTCACAAAGTGAATAATAGATTTGTCAGCCTGCTGCAACAAAGCTCCACAAACTGGGTGGCTTAAAACAATTGAAATTTATTCTCTCATAGTTCTGGAGGCTAGTCTGGAATCATGGTGTAGGCATGGCTGTGCTTCTTCCAAAGGCTCCAGGGGTTCCTCAGTCTGTGGCCACATCACTCCAGTGTCATGGATTGAATTGTGTCCCCCAAAAACGTCTGTTGGCTTGACTGGGTCATGATTCCCAGTATGATTCCCAGTATTGTAGGATTGTGTAATCTGACGTGATTTCCTTATGTGTTGTAAACTCTGTCACTATGATGAAGTTATACTGATGAGGTCTACAAGATTGGATAGTGTCTTAATCCAATCTCTTTTGAG
>NW_004446381.1:2388-4169 GCF_000243295.1 Trichechus manatus latirostris | reverse complement strand
AGGGGACAAGGAAGCTGGTGATGGGGAACCCAAGGTTGAGTAAGGATATTGTTGATGTGTTGTGAGATTGTTAACCATTGTCATAGAGCAACATTTGTAGTAACTGTTGAATGAGAAACTGTTTTGTTCTGTAAGCCTTCACCTTAAGTGAGAATAACAGCACAATTGGAAGAGCGTAGTCAATGTCATTGAACTGTGCATGTAGAAAGTTTTGAAATGGTGTATCTTTGGCTATGTGTATTTTCACCCCTCCAAAAAAAAGAGGTTGAGAAGTTAGAGAGTTGATATGTTGTGAGGTTGTTAACCAATGTTATAAAACAATATGTGTACTTCTGTTTCATGAGAAACTATTTGTTCTGTAAGCCTTCAACTGAAGTACAATTAGAAAAAAAAAAAAAAAAACTTAAACCAAAACCATTAAACCAAAACCATCCCCTGAAGTTTTCTTTGAACCAAAAAAGTTTATCATAATAAGTAAAGCATGTCTGTCCTGAGCACTGTGCTTTTTTAAAGAATTAAATATGTGATATCAAATTGACAACAGCAACTCAAAAGTTTAGATGAGGTGGCGGGGCTAAGATGGCAGAGTAGTCAGATGCTTCCAGTGGACCCTCTTACTACAAAGACCTGAAAAAACAAGTGAATTGATTATATATGGCAATCTGAGAGCCCTGAACTTCAGAGGCAGAGTTGAGGAGCCAGATTGAGTGGCAGGGGGAGGGAGAGACAGTTCAGAAGTAGCCAGGAGTTGCCAGACCTTACCTGGCGAGAGTCTGAGCCTTTCAGGCCTGATCAGCTTGGGGGTGAGCAGTCAGGCAGGCAAGCAACGGTCCTTGGGAGGTACGTTTTCCACACTGGGAGAGACCCAGCACCAGAGAGTCTACGCCACCACCCAGAACCAGTGAGAAGCAGCCCTTGATTGGCGAAAGACAAGTACTTGCATATGGCCTTCCCTGTGGATCAAAAACACCCCCCTTAGGGAAAAACGTCTCTCCCATTTACCTCCCCACTCCCTGCTCTGCACTGGGTCCCAGACCGGCTTCAGTAATTGCCGAGTCCCCTGGGATGGAAGTAGAATCTGTCACACATCCATTCTCCCTGCCTTGAAGAGTGAACAAATTAATAAACAGGAAAAAATAAACTGCTGCCTTCCCTATGCCAGGAACCCAGGGCAGGCACAGCTCCTTTGCCTAGGCACAGGCATAAGGGATCCACGGACTTTAAGTGCCTTTCTCCCAGCATAGACTTGTATGGGCCCGTCTCAACAATGTAGGCCCTCATTAGCTCAGTACAACAAACAGGGTATGTACTGGAAGTCTAACTTCAACTGTTTCAGCTGTGAAGTGGCAGGTTGTTGACATTTGACACTGCTCTGCCCATTAAACAGGGTCTTCACCTACCCATATCAGGGACCTGAAGAGTGTTGGCTCCACCCATCCCACCTAGCCACCTGTGACAGGGCCCATGAATAAGAGGTGCCCCCAGTCCTTAACGCCAACAACGTTAGGTGCTCACAGTCCAGCTGCAAAACCCACCCATGTAAGTGCTGTAGAGAACAGGGACAAACCTTCCTCCTGGACACTCGGGGGCAGCCATCAGCCCCCTGCCTTGCTCAGAGTGTTTCTTCCTGCTGCAGCCAGTTGCCTGTGCCTGCACCAATCACCCATGCCTGTTTAGGACTGTAAGTGAGAGCCTACACCACACATTTGATGGCTATCTACCTGGGCACCTGAGCTGAATCCATGCAGGAGAAGTGGGCGGACTCCTGAGCTCACATACCT
>NW_004446381.1:0-1318 GCF_000243295.1 Trichechus manatus latirostris | reverse complement strand
AAGACTAGAACACAGGACAGAGCAACCAGATATTAACCCAGATAGGGAAGTCACAAAAGTAAATCAAAGCTAAAACACTGAAAATAGGGAAACAGATGTCAAAATGTAAAAGATGACAACATTAAAACAAAAAAAGAGGGACTTAAAAAAATGTAGGCATAGATTTTTCAAATGGAGAGGAAATCAAGGCAATATAAAGAAATAAAAGACTGCTATAAACTTCGAAAAATAGGGGTAAATATTAAGGTAACTATAAAGGAAACCAATAATCCTACAAATAAAAATAAAAAACTAGAAAAATATAAAGACTCAGAAAGCACAAAATCAACAACAATGAAAAAGATGAAAAGAAAATACATAAAGAAAAATGACTCAGCACAGAAAATTAAGTGGAACAAAGAAACTGAACACACAAAAAAATACATTAAAATGATAACACTAAACTCATACCTATCAATAATTACGCTGAATGTAAATGGAATAAATGCACCACTAAAGAGACAGAGAGTGGCAGATTGGATTAAAAACATGATCCATCTATATGCAGCCTACAAGAGACACACCTTAGACTTAAAGACACAAACAAACTAAAACTCAAAGGTTGGAAAAAAATATATCAAGCAAACAACACTCAAAAAAGAGCAGGAATGGCAATAATAATCTCTGACAAAATAGACTTTAAAGTAAAACCCACCACAAAGGAGAAAGAAGGACACAATATAATGATTAAAGGGTCAATGCACTGGGAGGACATAGCTATAATAAAGTAGTAGGAGACTTCAACACACCACTTTCAGTGAAGGACAGAACACCCAGCAAGAAGATCAACAAAGACACGACAGAGCTAAAGGTTACAAACAACCAACTTGATCTCACAGACGTATACCGAACACGGCACCCAACAGCAGCCAAGTATACTTGCTTTTCCAACACACATGGAATATTCTCCAGAATAGACCACATATAGACCATAAAGCAAGCCTTAACAAAATCCAAAGCATCAAAATATTACAAAGCATCTTTTGTGACCATAAAGCCAACAGAAAAAGCAAGGAAAATCAAACAAACACATGGAAACTGAACAACACCTTGCTCAAAAACTACCAGGTTATAGAAGAAATTAAGAATGGAATAAAGAAATTCGTAGAGTCAAACTTCCTACCAGAACCTTTGGGACACAGCAAAAGCAGCGCTCAGAGGTCAGATTATAGCAATAAATGCACACATCCAAAAAGAAGAAAGGGCCATAATCAAAACATTAACCCTACAACTGGAACAAGTAGAAAGAGAGCACCAGAAGAAGCCCACAGGCTCCAGA
>NW_004446380.1:2505-4278 GCF_000243295.1 Trichechus manatus latirostris | reverse complement strand
GAAATATTTAAATTTTTATGAGCATATAACCATATATGATTTGTATGATAAAGGAAAACACTCAGTGGGAATAAATGGAGAGATGAGGCTTCATGCCCAGGCCTGGGCCGGCAGGTTTTGAAGGATGAGAGGGCAGGCAGAGCTGGACCAGGGATTGGGGGAGAGTGGTGACAGGGTGCAGTAAGACCTAAAGCCCTCCTGGGGCTGTGTCCCAGCCCCAGCCCACTCACGGGGGTCTCACTGCTGCTGTAGGCGATCACCTCCAGCACCGAGTTCTTCTCACAGGTGTCGATGCAGGACAGGTCGTAGAGCGAGGAGTGCACGGGCCCGTAGGCCCACTCGGTGAACTTCCTTGACAGGTGCCTGCACTCGGGCTCCTGGATTTCCCTCTGGAGAATATAGGCCAAGACCTGCCACCAGGGTAAAGAGCCCATTAGAGGTCAGGCCAAGGCAAAGCCACAGACCGCCACACCCAACCAGGCTACCAGCTCTGTTCCCAGAATAACTCTACTTCCAAGCCCAGTTGGGGACCTTATCTGAGCTCCAGGAGACACACCGACCCCCATCCAGCTGCCTCCTGACCGCCATCAAGATCAACCTGCCTACTGCCTCAGACCCCAACTGCAGCCACCTAGGCCCATCACCCGGTCACATCTGGCTCCCCTCTAGCTCCATCATCTCACAGTGAAGGACCTCAGGTGGCTCCATTCTAGAAAACGTCAAGGAAATCAACAAAGAACATCCAAACAATGAAATCAGGTCATAAAGCCAGGCCCTCATCCTAAGGTTCAGTGGTAGAATTCTCATCTTCCAAGCAGCAGAGTCGGGTTCGATTTACAGCCAGTGCACCTCATGCACAGCCACCACCCGTCTGTCAGTGGTGGCTTGTGTGTTGCTCTGATGCTGAACAGGTTTCAGCGGAGCTTCCAGATTAAGATGGACTAGAAAGAAAGGCCCGGCAATCTACTTCTGAAAATCAGCCAGTGAAAACTCTATGGATCAATAGTCCCACCCACAATTGATCATGGGGATGGCGAAGGACCGGGTAGTGTTTCGTTCATGTTGTGCATGGGGGTGCCTTGAGTTGGGGCCAACTCGACAGCAACTAACAAAAACATCTTCATCCTAAGAGACTCAGCATGAGCAGGGATGAGCTTCCGGGATGTCCTGGTACTGAGAAGCCCCCTCCCCATCCAATTCCCAACAGCCCAACCCTACCATCCACTTTCCATGACCTGACATCATCCACAGACTCATGTTTTGGCTTGGGCCTGCCCTACCCCAAACTCTCCTCCTACCACCTAAAAAATCCTTCTTGCCCTGGAAAAACATCACAGCTCCCTTCTCTATTTCATGGAGTCCTGGTGGCACAGTGGTAAAAGAGACTGGCTAATAACCAAGAGGTTGGCAGTTTGAATCTACCAGCCGCTCCTTGGAAACCCTATGGGGCAGCTCTATTCTGTCCTATAGGGTGTCTATGAGTCAGAATCGATTTGATGGCAAGGGGTCTGGGTTGGTTTTCTTTTTCTATTTCACACTAGGTACAACCTGTCCCTAGCCCCAGGCCTCAGCATCCCTTCCCTGACCCGTGTCTTGTCTGTGATGCTAAGAGCTGGCATTCAGAAATGGCCACGTCTGCCACTTGGAGTTCCCCCCAGCTCCTTACACTGTCTCTGACTTATTCTACCAGCCCCCTGCCCCCTCCCGGGTTGGTGTGACAGAATCAGAGCTCTACACAGTGGGGCACTGCACAAGCAGTGAGACAGGGAAGGC
>NW_004446380.1:0-1384 GCF_000243295.1 Trichechus manatus latirostris | reverse complement strand
GAGGACACCAGACTGAGAGCTGCAAGAATCAAAGCTGCCCAGGAGCAAGGAAAGGTAGCAGGGAGAGTGGCAGTGACTTCCAGAGGCAGGGAATACCAACTCAGCAGGGACAGGGCAGGGGCCTCCCAGGGCCAGGGGATAGGACAGGAGATGGGGGAGGCAAGGACCCTTGCATCGAGGAGACACGAAGTCAACAGGGGGAGGCAGGGACTCCCAGGACTAGGAGACACCGGTTCAGTAGCTGCCACAGGGAGTAAAACGCTCCGAGGCTGGCTCCAGGTGCGCTGTGGGCAGAGCCGCGCCCCACCTCCTCACCCTTGTAGTAGCTGTCCGTGTAGCTGGCGTTGACGAGCTCCTTCAGGCTGTCTGTCTGCCGCGCAATCTCCAGGAGCAGGGGGATGGAGTCGTTCTGCCCGTCGTGTAGGTTGAGCATGGCTTTCAGCAGACACGTCTTCCCGGTCTCCGGGTCTGCAAGACCAAGTGAGAGTCAGAGCAGGCGCGGCGGTGGGGCCCCTCCGGGGAACACGGCCCCTCCGGGGAACGCGTCCACCTTTGAACTCGCTGTCCATGAGGTGTTTCTTGCTCTTCTGCAGGAAGAACAGCAGGCTGGCCAGCTCCTCACAGTTATTCTGAGCGACCGCGTCAAAGATCCTCCTGCGATCGTAGAGGGTCTTCTCAGCGGTGCCGGCAGTGACGGAGTCCTGAGAGAGCTGCCTGCAGCGGGCGGGAAAACACTGGTCCCATGGCCTCAGCTCCCCTCGGGCCCGAGGCTGGCAAGGGAACGAAGTTAACCCAGAGGCAAACCAAAAGGGGGAAACGTGCTATGAGGGCAAAACTACAGACCGTGGAAAGATCAGTGGTGACCAGGGTTTCCGGGGGGACGGGGGGACAGGTGGCGCACAGGGCACTTTTAGGGCAGTGAAACTATTCTGTATGATACTGTAATGGGGACACATGACATTAAGCATTTGTCAAACCCATAGGACTGCACAACACAAAGAGTGACCCCTCATGTGAGCTATAAAAAAGCCATCGCTGTCAAGTCGATTCCGACTCAGAGCAACCCTATAGGACAGAGTAGAACTGTCCCATAGGGTTTCCAAGGAGTGGCTGGTGGATTCGAACTGCCGACCTTTTGGTTTGAAACCGAGCTCTTAACCACTGTGCCACCAGGGCTCCAAATATGAACTATAGACTTTAGCTAATAATAATGCATCAATAAGGAACCCTGGTGGTACAGTGGTTAAGCGCTCAGCTGCTAACCAAGAGGTTAGCAGCTCGAACCCACCAGCTGCTCCACGGCAGAAAGATGTGACAGTCGGCTTCTGTAAAGATTAAACCAAAAAAAAACCCAAACCCACTGCCATCGAGTTAATTCCAACTC
>NW_004446379.1:2879-4238 GCF_000243295.1 Trichechus manatus latirostris | reverse complement strand
GTGTGCTACAACCATGAACCTGTAGTCTAGTACAAACTGTTCATACTACCAGGGCTCACTATACTTCCCCAAAGTAGGGCAGAGCTGAAATGCTAATTCACAGCTGGAGGTCCTGCTGCCTGCAGACTGACTACATAGGGCACTGCCAGTTAGATTTCCTTTGTTAATCTCCACTCTTCATTTCTCCATGTGACCTCTGAGCTTCACTGTTTCCTTGGAGCATCACCTGCAGAATCTGGAGACATATTCCATCTAGATGAGGTTCAGCAGTTTCTATTCTACATTGGGATGGACTGACATCTTTTTTATCTCCAAAACCCAGGGACAGTTCTACTTACAAATCTCAGATACTTCCTATTCTTCTCTCTCCCACCACAAGTAAGAGGTTGATGGCCCCTGAAGATAATACTTAGAGTAGATATCCCTAACTCCATTTCACAAGTCTTAAACGAGTTTTATAAGGTTACACCACACCTGTTGCTATTGTCAATTCTGACTCATAATGACCCTATAGAACAGAGTAGAACTGCACCATAGGCTTTCCAAGGCTGTAATCTTTAAGGAAGCAGACTGCCACAACTTTCTCCCATGGAGCAGCTGGTGGGTTCAAACCACTGATCTTTTGGTTAGCACCTGAGTGCTTAACCCCTGAATCACCAGGAGTCCTTTTTTCACAATGTTACTCAGCTAGATTAGATACCACTGTTCATCCTCTGTTACAGTATTATTTCCATTATTGTTGTCAAGCCAATAATAGATTAAATTTTCAACGATAGGTATCTTTAACAACAATATGGTCACAACAGTTTTTGAAGGAAGATTTAGATTTTGAAGAATACTTACAAAATCTACTTATTTTCAGGTAAATACTTAGTAAAAATCACTTTAGCCTAATAAGACTGGCTCTGTCCTTGACTTGAGTTTTATTCTCTTAGTTATGTTAGACGCTACTCAGGTATCTTTAATCTAAAGAATTTCACTTTGCCTAAATTCTCAGAAAGTTATATTGTAAGAGCTGAAGTGATTTTATGCAGTTTGAGTATCTATATGAAATTTCCTCTCCAATGATTTTAGGGCACTGAATGGAGAACATGAATTTTGATGTAAACAAAAAGGAAATTGATTTTGCCGGAGTACTGTACATCATGACTACTAGAAATAAATTAAGCACCTAAGAAAACATGCCTTCTCATTAGAAGCAGTGTTAGAATTAAGAAGAGGATTGATGCAGGGAGCTGAGCAAGCCTTCACTTGGCTCACATTTCCTTCACATTGACTCTGTGTGAGGCACTGAGGGCATGGGCTGGGGTCACTGGGGCAGAAAGGCAAGGTTCTCAGCTCAGGACTCGAACTCAGCAT
>NW_004446379.1:0-1337 GCF_000243295.1 Trichechus manatus latirostris | reverse complement strand
GCACCATCTAGTTCTTCAGGGCCCAGGCTGGTGGAGGCTGTGGTTCATGGGGTCCAGTGGTCCTTTGAATTAATGTTTGCCTTATGTCTTTGTTTTTTTGTTTTTTTTTTGTTTGTTTGTTTCATTTTCATTCTCCTTTGCTCCGAATGTGCCGGGACCAATAGATGTATTTTAGATGGCTGCTCACAAGCTTTCAAGACCCCAGATACTACTCACCAAAGTAGGAAGTAGAACATTTTCTTTATGAATTATATTATGTCAATTGACCTAGATGGCCCCAAGACCATGGTCCCCAGCCCTTAGCCCCAGTAACTGGGTACCTCAAGGTGTTTGAATGTGTCTAGGAAGCTTCTATGACAAAAAAATTCTCCTATTTTTGGACAAGTGAAAGTATTTTTTGAACATAAATCTATAATTTGGTTAATATTTATTGAGACAATCATGTGTGCATTTCTTTTTTTAATATTCTGGTACTAGACAACTAGACAATTTTTCCATTTCTGTGGTAAATTTGGTCTTTCCATCTACATGTATACTTCTTTATGTTTATGTTCTTGAGAATGATTGGTCTTTCATTTTCTTTTTACCTATCGTCCTGGTCAGGTGTTGACAGTAAGCTTATTTCAGGCAATTACCTATTATCAGGGAAAAAAAAGTGTATGATTTAAAGATTATCTATTCCTTGATGATTAAATAACTTTGCCCTGTAAACAATATGAGCTTCTATTTTTTTTTTCTTTTAACTGGGATATATTTTACAATCATTTCCATTTGTTAAGTGAAATTGGCCAATTTGTATTTATCTACTTCTTCTTGAGCCACCACTGGTAATGTAAAATGCTTAAGAAAATTATTCATTTTATCATGTATTGCTTTATAATTAATTTAATCTCAAACTGTATATATATATATACAAAACCCAAACCCACTGCCTTCAAGCTGATTCCAACTCATAGCGACCCTATAGGACATAGTAAAACTGCCCCATAGGATTTCCAAGGCTGTAAATCTTTATGGAGCAGACTGCCACATCTTTCTCCATATATACATACATATGTATATATATAATATATGTAATTTCTTAATATTATTTATCAGTGCCTTCCCTTTTTCTCTGAATCAATTTTTATAGACCTTTGTCTCCTTTTTAGTATTTTTAAAGATCTAGCGTTTTTGTTTTGTAAATAAATCACTTTTATAATTTCTCTGTTGATCATTGTATTACTTTCTGCTTTTGTCTTCATTGGTTCCTGTCTTCTATTTCTTATATATTCTATTTCTTATTCTGATTTGCTTTGTTTTTATCTCCCTCATTTCTTTTCTTATTTTGGAATGGT
>NW_004446378.1:2663-4238 GCF_000243295.1 Trichechus manatus latirostris | reverse complement strand
AATTATCCCTCCATACAATTTCAGGTGGTTCAATATACTTTGTTATATAGTCCTTCATATGGAATTCTTTTCTTTCTAATAATAACAGTAGCTAACGTGTGCATGGCCCACAACAATTTTTAATCTTTCTTTAAAGTATTTGATCTTTTTAAAAATATTTCATTTTTAGTGAAAAAATGTAATTTACATCAGAGTGATACAGAAGTGTATATCAAAGAAAATATAAGTATCAAAAGCACTAAAAATGGCTCACCTGAATTAAACAAGCCCATAAGTCTGAAAAACCTAAATCTGAATAAAATAGAAAGTCAAAGAGACATAACAGAATTTTGCCATGAAGTACTTCACTCACATGTTCCTTATTCTCTGATGAGAGTGTTCAATAAATATGGGAAGCCTCCCTTAGGTAGATCTCAATGTCTGTGTCCTTTTTCATCCAAGATTTTTATAAATGATGACCTCAATGAAAAGGGAACTATTCTATGATATAAATTCCTTGAGTCTTGTCTCCCCCGAACCCCAGAAACACACACACTCACATACACACACACACGCCTATACACATGCTCATGTGCATGACTGAGTGCCCACTAAAGACTGAGTGGCACTGATTAGCTCCTGCAGGTGCACTGACTTAGGCACGTCAGGTTTTACCCAGAATTTTTCACAGGAGTGAAACTGTATTCACCCACACACCAAAAAAGAGGTCTGCTAGGAATCTTTTAAAAACCGGGTGCTTAATTTATATGAGATGGTGTCTAGACATTTATTTTCTGGAAATATTTAGCTTGGATAAGACACGTGGCCCCCAAGATGAATGCAGGACTGAAATATTTCACTTGAAAATTTGTGCAAGGAAACGTCTGGTTGAGAGAAATGAGGTTAAAAGTCAAAATATTTTCCTAGAATGGAAAGGTCATCCTGTTTGCCGTGCGCTAGAAAGACATTGCATCTGAATACTCCTAGTTTCCTAAGCAATTATGCTTTTGGTGTACATGCATTTCTATAGTTATGTATGCATTCACATGAATCTATACATGAAAATTAATATTTAAATTGTTATTGGGGGAGAAATACTGTATCTTGTATATAATATCTTGTATATAATTCTGGAAATTATATACAATAAAAGCTTTATTTGACTTTGAACTAGAAGTGTTTGCCTCAATATCCTACACCAGGGGCCAGCAAATTTTTCTGTAAAGAACTAAGCCAAATAGTAATATTTTAGGCTTTGCAGGCCTTACACTGTGTCACAACTACTCTGCTGTTGCAGTGTGAAAGCAACCACAGACAGCACCTAAATGAGCACAACTGTGTTCCAATATACTTTGTTCACAGAAACAGGTGTTTGCAGACCCCTGTCCTAGGCCAGTAGTTTTTGAATTGTTTTAACTGTGACACATCATAAGACATTAATTGATAGCACCACCCAGAACAAAGATATGCGTGTGTGTGTGTACATACATTCACAATACCTACCTTTATAATGGCCATACACTCTGATATTTTTTATTCTATCCAATTTGATTCTAAATCACTTTTTAAATGCTTACTGCCACCATCTAAATTGAT
>NW_004446378.1:0-857 GCF_000243295.1 Trichechus manatus latirostris | reverse complement strand
TTTTTTTCCCACCTATTTTTCATGACATTGAGATTTTTTAAGAGTCCAGAATAGTTATGTTGTTATGTGTATTTGGGCTAGAACAAATGAGTAAATATACTGAATTTTGGGGAGCCACTATTCTTACTGTAGGAGATGGGAGATACAAACGTGATTGTGTAAGAAGAGGAAGAATCCTGCGGTATTGGATTTGAATTGAAGGTATCAGACTTCAATAGATGGATGGATGGAGGGATAGATAGATATAGAGACATGCACATACTCTTATTTATTTTAGCTCTGTACTGAAATGGACAAGAAGCAATAACATTCCGGTAGTAGAGAACACATCTAGTGTCAAGATCTTGGTTTTTAAATACCATTAAGGAAGGACCAGTGGTCCTTGGAGAAATAGCTTATTCCAAATCTGGGGCAAGGAAAATACAAAGTAAGTCTGGAACATCTTGTTGTGCCAGGGAGCAAGGAAGGACACAAAGATTGATGGAGGCATATCAAAAGGACATAGGAACTGGTTTGAAGAAAATTCCACTCGTCAAATCTAGATCAACTGGCAAATCAAAAAGAATAATAATGGTAATATTTTGGAGTACATTTAATAACAATAATAAAGAAAAACTCATAAGACCATAATAACACTCAAAAAATAAAATAAAAAGTTGTGTGTGGGGAATAGCGACTTTGAAAGAGTTGCTGCTAGGAGGAGGAAGACAAGGAGAAATATCAGGTGAACTCTGTTGTCGTTAGGTGCCATGGAGTCAGTTCCGAATCATGGCAACCCCATGAACAACAGAATGAAACACAGCCTGATCCTATGCCATCCTCACAATCATTGCTATGTTTGAGCTCACTGTTGCAGC
>NW_004446377.1:3226-4238 GCF_000243295.1 Trichechus manatus latirostris | reverse complement strand
GTGTCGAATCTATTCTCGAGATGGTCTCTAAATTCAGGTGGGATATACTCAAGGTCGTATTTTGGATCTCATGGACTTGTTTAATTTTCTTCATCTTCAACTTGAACTTGCACATGAGCAACTGATGGTCTGTTCTGCAGTCAGCCCCTGGCCTTGTTCTGACTGATAATATTGAGCTTTTCCATTGTCTCTTTCCACAGATGTAGTTGATTTGATCCCTGTGTATTCCATCTGGTGAGATCCACGTGTATAGCCACCATTTATGTTGTTGAACAAAGGTATTTGCAATGAGGAAGTCATTAGTCTTGCAAAATTCCATCATGTTATCTCCAGTGTCATTTCTATCACTAAAGGCCAGTTTCCAACTACTGTTCCTTCTTCTTTGTTTCCAACTTTCACTTTCCAATAACTTATAATTATTAATGCATCTTGATTGTCTGTTTGATCAATTTCAGACTGCAGAAGTTGGCAAAAATCTTCAATTTCTTCATCTTTGGCCTTAGTGCTTGATGCATAAATTTGAATCATAGTCCTACTAACTGGTCTTCCTTGTAGGTGCATGGATATTATACTATCACTGACAGCATTCTACTTCATGATAGATCTTGAAATGTTCTTTTTGACAATGAATGCAACACCATTCCTCTTCAAGTCATCATTCCTGGCATAACTGACCATATGATTTTCTGATTCAAAATGGCCAATACCAGTCCATTTCAGCTCACTAATGCCTAGGATATTGATGTTTATGCACTTCATTTTTGACGATGTCCAATTTTCCTAGATTCATACTTTGTACATTCCATGCTCTGATTATTAATGGATGTTTGCAGCTGTTTCTTCTCAATTTGAGTTGTGCAACGTCAGCAAATGAAGGCCCTGAAAGCTTGACTCCATCCACATCATTAAGGTTGACTCTACTCTGAGGAGGGAGCTCTTCCCCAGTTGTCTTTTGAGTGACTTCCAACCCGAGGGGCTCATCTTCTGGCACTATATCAGACAATGTTCCACT
>NW_004446377.1:0-868 GCF_000243295.1 Trichechus manatus latirostris | reverse complement strand
GTGAGGATCATTTTTTGTGACCTTTCTACCATCATCTTGTAACTTCTACCCAAGTGATTGGGCAGGACTGTGTGATAGGGTAATTGTGACACACAAAAGGGATTGGTCAGTTTTAACCTCCCACTGGGCTTGGAATGAGCCGCCCCAGAGGTGAGAAAGAGAAAATCCCACCACCGCCTCTGCCAAGGAAGAACAGCCAGGAGCCAGCACATCCTTCGGACCCGGGATCCCTGCACTGAGAAGCTTCTAGAACCAAGAGACAGAGAGAGAGAGAATGAGCTGTAACACTGAAGGCAGAGAGAAGTGGTGCCAGAGACCTGACAGAAGAGACTTGGCAACAGAGACCTGGCAGCAGGTGATGGTGTATTGGGCTTCCTGGCCCATGAAGAGAGAGAGCTGAGTGCCTTTGGGCAGAGGGTGTGGGCCAGGGAGAGGCATGCCTGTAAGCATGGCTGGGAAGAGGCTGTCCTGTTGAAAGAAATATATCCCGAGTGTTCCTGAACCCGAATTGTAACCTGTCACATTCCTAATAAACCCCATAATTGTGACTATTGTCTGTGAGTTCTGTCTGGCTATTGCAATGAATTATCAAACCCAGCAGAGAAGTAGAGAGTGCTGTGGGAGGGACGGTTGGTGTCAGAATTGGTGAAGATGGTGGAGAGAAGAGGCATGTCTGACCTTTACCTCACAGGTATAAGCATTGGGCTGTTTATCTTGATTCTCCTCTCCCCTTGTGAAGTTAGAGGAGGTAGGACACTGCCCCCATGCTGTTTTTACAGTTTGGTGTCAGAAGCGGGATTCTTTGCAATGGCTCCAGACACATGAAAGCATGGGACTTTGTGCAAAAAAAGAACACAAGGACTTGGGA
>NW_004446376.1:2999-4227 GCF_000243295.1 Trichechus manatus latirostris | reverse complement strand
TGAACAAGAACTGAGAAGATAAAAAAAAAAAAATGCAAGCATGATAACATATAAGCCTTTGCAGTCAAGCAATATAATCCTCTTTGTTGAATCTAGAATTCCTGTGGAATACCAGGGTATAGCTGGTTGTCTTATAGCAAGGGAGAGGCCTTTCTATGTTATATTCTATAAATATGTGTTTGCCATTGTACTACTTAAACATATAATTTGCACTAGAATATCAAGTTACAGAAAATTTGCCATGGAGAAATCACCATGTGCTTTTTTGAGTATTCCTAGAATTATAAAGTTGAAATATATAGATCCGTAGCTACTTCAGGACCACTTGACCTAGACAGAAGCAAGTGATGAAGAAAACAAAAACGAACACTGGAGAACCAAAAGAAGGACACATTATCCAATATTATAAACACACATCATTCATTTTCTCCAATTTGTGAAGATTTCTTTTTCTCTTATGCCTCTATATAAAAATACAACAGGAAATTTGATAAAGAAAAAAAATTATTCAGACTCTGTTCTAGGTTTAAGATACTAACATAAATATATGCCAATATTACAAAAAGAAAAAAAAGTTTGCTGTCAAGTCGACTCCAGCTCATGGTGACCCTATAGGACAGAGTAGAACTGCCCCATAGGGTTTCCAGGGAGCACCGACCTTTTGGTTAGCAGCTGAGGTCTTAAAAACTGTGCCATCAGGGCTCCATATCAATATTAAGACATACTTAAATATCATCACTTCAGAAAATATATGGCACTAAACCTATACCATCCTCCAAAATATATCTGCTATTGGAGAAATTGTTATATGATAATACTCTTCACACATGATCAAAGTATACGGTGTATCACCAGAATCATTTTCCTCTCCCAATTTTATCTAAAAACCTCTAAATATGACTCTGGAATCCCATGGTTATTTTGGAATCATGTTGTGAATCATGCTGTAGTATTTATGTGTATTGTTCTCAATTCAATGAATGTTAAGCTTGAGAGCCAGAACTGCATATAAAAAAGTTGGCTCTGTGAATGAGCATTTTAATTATTGGTTTTACTCTGTACACATCCATGAAGTTAATAAAGTACTCTATTTATCATCGAGCTTGTTAACAAGAAGCAGAGGCTCAATGGGAAAAGATATTTCATTTTTAAAATTATCGAAAAGCTCCCTTCCCTGTGTCTCAAAGATATATTTTAATTTTTCTATGTCTCAATTAAAGTTTGTCGG
>NW_004446376.1:0-759 GCF_000243295.1 Trichechus manatus latirostris | reverse complement strand
TTATAGTAATTTTACCCTACAGCAACATAGTAAAAATTTTATCCTTAATTTATCTAATTAATTGTCAATAAACACACATTTATATACACAATATAAAGTTTTTGCTAGTCTCTAGATGTGAATTATTTTTTCTTCTGGTTTGAGTTGTCATTGTTATTATTATCAGCAATAATTAACTAAACTGACAAATTCAAAATTAAACTTAAAGAGAAAAGTATTGAAAATTTTAATTGTAAATTTACTATTTAAATAGAAGAATGGTGCTTTATGTAGATTTATTAATTCATATGCTCAGTTGAATTGTTTCATCCTCGGTTCTGTTACTATATTTGTGTGCTGTTATATATACAAATTCTCAGGCCCTCCTTCCAAGTTAATATAACAACAATCACTGGGGAATATATTGTTACATTTATTTTTTAATGATATATCAGCTGACAATTCTATTAGATAATCCCACATTTTTTTTTAAATAAAGAATTAGAAAATTTCTCATTGCAGAGTAATTTTACCCAACATGGCAATCATTTCTGAGAGACGACCTAAGATGACGACTTAGTCACATACACCATGCTGTCTCGCTACAGCAAAGAACAAGACACCAAGTGAAATACATGCATATGACAATATGGGAACCCAGAACAGCAAATGAAAGGATGAAGAATCAGATTCAACGCCAAAGGGAAAGAGAAACTGAAAAGAAAACATGGAACAAGGAGACTTACCGGACTGTAGACACCCTGCCAGCCATCCCTGAGC
>NW_004446375.1:0-4239 GCF_000243295.1 Trichechus manatus latirostris | reverse complement strand
CCAATTCTTTGTTTTATATGCTACTTAACATTAAGACTCTTAAAAATCTCATAAATTAAACCATTAAACTTTAGTCAGACAGATGAAACTTGACCATATCAAATAAATTTCTTTTTCAATAAACCTCTTAAATGTTGCCTTTGTTGCATACCTCTTATAGTGTATCCCTTTAAATGGCAAAAATGAACACTCATTAACAGCCTTAAATATATACATATATATATATCCTCTTGTGGCATAAAAAGAAAAAGTATATGAACTTAAATTATGACTAATATCTACTAACTCAATTTAATATCTGTAAGTTACCTAAAATGTCTTTGGAATTATTTTAAGCCTGTATACCATAAAACATAATTGTTGTTGAAAGAAAAATCTATTTAAATATTCTAAGATTTCATTCAATCTTTACTACTTCTCATGTTTTCCCAATCTAATTTTAGCTCTTAAAGATGGTATCAACTGGCTTTGGAAATCACAAAGTCTCTGCTCACTTGACCAATTCATTGATATGAATATAACCTTAAGTATTTGGCTACTGCTGGAAAAAATTTTCCAGGCCACTTCAGGTGTGTCTCATTGTGATTTCTATTTTTTTTTTACTTCTTAAATTTCCCCTGTAATAGAGAGAACTTGTTTACAGTTCTATGATTAGGATCTACCAAATTTCTGATAACTATAGCAAAGCAGCAATTTTTCTTATCTTTTGTCTTAAAAGCATCTCCACCCAGCTGGAAAGGGGTCTTTCAAAAGCGTCTCTGGAGCTACAGGACCTTGGAGACTGGGAGGTGGGGAGGCCTGATCGTGCCTACCTTCACTCTCTTGACTCAGGGAAGACATTTACATATGTTTATATTGATGGATGCATTTTGAAAGACAAAAGAGAGCGAATTTCTTTCTTTTTTACTGTTCTGGAACTGCTACTTTAAGACAAAACTATGCTTTTTCCTTAAATAAAACATATTTCATATAATATCTAGCTTAAGTTACTTACAAAGTTTTCACTTTTAAGATTGACATAGTATAACAGTAAAGATCTCAGTGTACTTTTCAAAGAGACCAATTTATATCAAAATTTCTCCAAGTAGCCATTAAAAATCTGAATCATAAGACAGACACAAGATGCAGTTTTTTCTGGACGAAGAAGGAACTGAGGTGCTATGACTAGCCTTACGAAAAACAGCAGTTCTTAGCCATAGCCACCAGTCTAATACAAGACAAACTTAGACACAACGCTCTAGACCAGAAGCAAGCTCTTAGAACAAAAGGAGACAGAAAGACTGCACAAACTCACCAGATAATACCACACAAAACAAGGATATGGGGATCCTAGTTTCTAAAAGTGTATATAGCAATTTTTGGTAAGATCGACTCAATTCAATGGAAAAAACAGGTACAGAACTCGCACTTTTTTCTTAAATATCAAAACACAGGTCAGGAGCTGCCACCTGCCCCTGAGAATTTGTCAAAACAGGCAAGAGCTGCCACCTCTCCCTGAGAATTTGTCAAAGCAGAGCACTATTTTCCAGGTTTTCTCGGAGTCACAAAAAGGTCCGAATTTTGCAGTTTATAGTGACTCACAGCTCTCTGAAAATAGAATTACCTCTTCAAACGCCCGAATCCAGGCCTAAACTGCAGTTCCCTTAAAGAGTTACTAAATGTTTCTCTTAACCAAATGATCAAGCAAAAATCTAAGAAAGATTCTCCTTAATCAGTCAACTGGTTTTGCAAACAAATATGCCAAACAAAACTTAAGAAAACATGAGAAAGAGAACAACAAAGAATAAGCAAAGGTTCGTTTTCTGAGAGCACTCACCCCGTCCATGTCGAAGGGACATGGAGTGGAAACACATGGGTCCAGAAGATAGGACCTTTCTTTGCAGGCTTCTGCTCCGCAGTCCAGGTCTCTTCGTAGTTGACTAGGTTCGTAGCTTCAGATCCTGCTCACAGCGCCATTAACTGTTGTAGGGGAAAAAATCACAAAGTTTACAAAAGTAAAAAGAAAGTTTTATTTGGCATATATTCAAAAGGACAAAAGTGGGAAGTGGACAAGCATGCTGCCAGAGCTAGAATGTCTGCCTGAATCCAAAGAATATCACAGAATAGACAAGAGTGGGAAAACGGACAAGCCTGCTGCCACAGCCATGTCTGCTCGAGTCCCTCTGTTATGATTCTTTTAATTTCAGTTGGGTCTGTTGTGATATCACCCATCTCATTTCTCATTCGGGTTATTTGCGTCCTCTCCTGTTTTTCTCTTGTCAGTTTGGCCAATAGTTTATAGATTTGTTGATCTTTTCAAAGAACCAGCTATGGGTTTTGTTAACTCTTTCAATTGTTTTTCTATTTTCTATTTCATTTCATTCTGCTCTAATTTTTATTATTTACTTTCTTCTGGTGCCCACCGGCTTCTTTTGCTTCTCTCTTTCTATTTGTTCGAGTTGTAGGGTTAAAGTTTTGATTTTGGCCCTTTCTTCTCTTTGAATGTGTGCATTTTTTACTATAAATTGACCTGTGAGCACTGCTTTTGCTGTGTCCCAAAGGTTCTGGTAGGATGTGTTTTCATTCTCATTTGATTCTGTGAATTTCTTTATTCCATCCTTAATTTCTTCTATAACCCAGTAGTTTTTGAGCAAGGTGTTGTTCAGTTTCCAAGTGGTTGACTTTTTTTCCTTGCTTTTTCTGTTACTTATTTCTACTTTTATGGCTTTATGGCCAGAAAAAAAGGCTTTGCCATATTTTGATGCTTTGGATTCTGTTAAGGCTTGCTTTATGGCCTAATATGTGGTCTATTCTGGAGAATGTTCCATGTATGTTGGAAAAGAACGTATACTTGTCTGCTGTTGGGTGGAGTGTTCTGTGTATGTCTATGAGGTCAAGTTGGTTGATTATGGCATTTAACTCTTCCATGTCTTTATTGGGCTTCTTTCTGGATGTTCTGCCCTTCACTGAAAGTGGTGTGTTGAAGACTCCTACTATTATTGTGAGGCTGTCTATCTCTCTTTTCAATGCTATTAGTGTTTGTTTTATGTATTTTGGAGCCCTGTCATTGGGTGGTAAATATTTATTATGATTATGTCCTCCTGGTGTATTGACCCTTTAATCATTATATAGTGTCCTTCCTTATCCTTTGTGGTGGATTTTATTTTGAAGTCTGTTTTGTCAGAGATTAGTATTGTCACTCCTGCTCTTTTTTGAGTGTTGTTTGCTTGATACATTTTTTTCCATCCTTTGAGTTTTAGTTTGTCTGTGTCTTTAAGTCTAAGATGTGTCTCTTGTAGGCAGCATATAGACGGATTGTGTTTTTTAATCCATTCTGCCACTCTGTGTCTCTTTATTGGTGCATTTAATCCACTTACATTCACCGTAATTATTTATAGCTATGAGTTTAGTGCTGTCATTGTGATGTCTTTTTTTTTGTGTGTTTTTGACAGTTTCTTTATCCACCTAATTTTCTGTGTGAAGTCCTTTTTTATGCATTTTCTTTTTCTTTTTTCATTGCCATTGATTTTGTATTTGTTGAGTCTTTATTTTTTTTTTTAATTTTTAATTTTGATGTGTAAGATTGTTAGTTTCTTTTGTAGTTAGCTTAATATTTAACCCTCTTTTTCTAAGTTTAAACCACTCTTTTGTTTCTTTATATTGCCTTGACTTCCTCTTCATATGAAAGATCCGTGACTACATTTTTTAGTCCCTCTTTTTTGTTTTAATGTTGTCATCTTTTACATATTGATATCTCTGTTTCCCTATTTTCAGTGTTTTAGCTTTGATTTATTTTTGTGACTTCCCTATCTGGGTTGATATCTGGTTACTCTGTCCCGTGTTCTAGTCTTGGGTTGTTATCTGATGTTACTGGTTTTCTAACTGGAGGACTACCTTTAGTATTTCTTGAAATTTTGGTTTGGTTTTTGCAAATTCCCTAAACTTCTGTTTATCTGGAAATGCCCTAATTTTGCCATCATTTTTGATAGTCAGTTTTGCTGGATATATAATTCTTGGATGGCAATTTTTTTCCTTCAAGGCTTTATATATGTCATCTCATTGCCTTCTTGCCTGCATGGTTTCTGCTGAGTAGTTCGAGCTTATTCTTATTGACTCTCCTTTGTAGATGACTTTTCGTTTCTCCCTAGCTGCTCTTAAAATTCTCTCTTTATCTTTTGGTTTTGGCAAGTTTGATTATAATATGTCTTGGTGACTTTCTTTTGGGATCTACCTTATGTGGGGTTTGATGAGCATCTTGGA
>NW_004446374.1:2378-4143 GCF_000243295.1 Trichechus manatus latirostris | reverse complement strand
CGGGAGACTTTTCTTGGACCATGGCCCTCTTCCTCCATCTTCAAAGCCAGCAACATTGGACTGATTCTTTCCCATTCTGCCATCTCTCTTGTTCTGTCTTCAGATTGCATTTTTAAAAATCTTTGTGATAACATTGGGCTTACCCTGATAGCTGTAGTAATCACCCTATCTGAAGGTAAGTTTATTAGCAATCTTAATTCCATCGGTAAACTTAATTCCCTTTGTCCTGTACTCTAACATAGTCACAGGTTCTGAAGATGAGGACATGGACATCTTTGAGACTATTTTTTTGCCTACCACTGTTCCCTACCCATGAGTCTCAACTTCACTTAGCTCATTGGTGGTAGAAGAATAAATGAGGATGCTTATTCAACTACTCACAAATAGTGAATGCTATGATGTGAACAATTGCTGTTCTAGGCAATAGGAATTCCTATAAAATCAAAAGTTAACCCTGTTCTTGAGTATTTATGGTCTAATCAAAGGGATAGTAATTTAGACAGCTGATTATAAAATTATTAATTCAGATAGGCATTTTTTAAATTAATTGTGAATCAGGTACATATAAGAAGTGTGATAGTGGAAATGTTGTTAGAAAACAAAACAAATGAGAAATCTTAGTTAAAAGAATCTTCTGAAGCTCCAAATTCAGTGTACGTCATTAAAGTGAATTATATGACCATATTGCTGTGGCAGTTAAAAGAATTATTTACCCTGAAGTAGTCCTTTGGTTTTCTTCATGTGTATTTCACAGGACATAGATCCATTTAGTTATCAAAATTTGGATATATCTGGAAAAACTATGACCTGAACGCTCTCTTTATGACTAGAATTGAATAGAGCATAGAAGAACTAATTATCTTGAATAATTTCAGTAAGTCTACTCCCTTTATCTCCATATATAATACTGAGCTATCTCTAAGAATGAACTAAAAGGTGTTTAACTTATTTAAGAGGGTGAGGAAGTTAATGATCTGGAATGAACTTATTCCTCAACTTTGTCTACACGAGAAGGTTCTTGGCTATTGGGGTCTTCTTAAGGACAGAGGGGATAAGCAGCCATTAGCCATTGTAGGTTAGGTTTGAGTAGACTCTGGATCATTGAGCACTAAATGCTCATATGTTTTTCAAAATGTAACAGTTATGTGCAGCATGTGTTTCTCCATAGGATCTAAAAGTTTATATAGGATAAGGAATATGGATAATTCAGTGTTTATCTTTATTAGAGGAACTCTTGAATAATTTAATCTAATTGCTTCTTATTCAGTGGCAATGTTTTTAGCAAGTATATTGCTAGAAAGTGTAGGGATATGAGGACATCAGCATTGGTTGGTTCAGCAGTGCCATGATGTTTTCAAGGACCCCCTTTTGTGCCACGCCTCTCCCCAGCTGACTACTGTGTCAGTTTTAAGGATGACTCCACTGCTCATCATTGTATAGAAACCATATATAGATGCTGCACACTTCCTTTTTATGACCAGCATAAGAAAGACTGTGCTGCTACAAACAAGGAACACACATCCTTGATATAGTTCTAATTTAACTTGCCCTAATCAGTGTCTCCAGTGGAATGTAGAGCATTGATAAGACTGTGTCATAAGTGGATATTAAACTGAGTCCTGTGTCAGAATAGATGGGATTATCCACATCGGCTCTGATCAATGAAGGCCTGTCTATGGAGCTGGAGGAAGTGTCAAATCCCATAGGGACATAAATTCTGTAGAGAAAAAATGAACACCAAATCAGGACACTGTTAAGAAAGGGG
>NW_004446374.1:0-913 GCF_000243295.1 Trichechus manatus latirostris | reverse complement strand
CTGTACCACCACCCCCTCCTTTTTTGACGAGCTGAGATTTTTTGGTTAGTTTGCTTTGTTCTTTCTTGGTTTTTTGCTTGCTTCTTGATATTTTTGGCAGGGGGCCTTTTTTTGTTGCTTCTTTCTCTCTCCCTTCCTTCCATTTCATTCTCCAGCTAGTCCTGTCTTCCATCCCCTCCCCTTCTTGATGGGCTGTAATTTTTTTGGTTTGTATGCTTTGTTCTTTTTTTTTTCAGATCCTTCTCTCTGCTTTCCTTCCTTTCTTTTCTCCCACCCACCCATCCTGGTGCACTGCGCCAGCCCCTCTGGAGGGACCATGCTGCACAGCTCAGTTGAAGAGTCACTGTGAGTGGCCTCCTGGGGTCTCTGCCACCATCACTGACTGGCTCCATCAGCACCATTTTATTTATTTATTTACTGTTTGTTTGTTTGTTTTATAACTATTTTGTTGTTGTTACTGTTTCTTCTCTCTCTCTCACTTCCTTTCCTTTCTTCCATCCACCCAGCCCCATGAGCCGTCCCCAACTCCTTGGTGGGCAATGCTGTACCACTTGGCTAGACAGCCTCTGGTACATGGCCTCCCTTGGTTTTTACCACCCCCACAGGACAGCACAATCAGCACCATATTTTTTTTTCTTTATCTTTCCCCTTATCTTTACCTTTTTCCTCCCAGATAGGCCCTGCACTTCCTCCACCTCTTCCTGACAGGCCGTGCAGTGCCACCCAGTGAGAGAGACATCAGCTCGTTGCCACCCCAATTCCACCACACCCCCAGTGGCCAATGCCCCACCACCATATTTTTTTGTTCTTTTTTTTTTTATTTATTTTATTGTACTTCAGGTGAAGGCTTACAGAACAAACAGTTTCTCATGACACAGAAGTACACATGTTGTTTTATGACATTGGTTAACAA